>NC_082663.1:87240000-87540000 GCF_025265405.1 Mesoplodon densirostris
TGACAGGGCTTCCCTGGTGGCGCAGTGGTTGAGAATCTGCCTGCCAATGCAGGGGACACGGGTTTGAGCCCTGGTCTGGGAAGATCCCACATGCCGCGGAGCAACTAGCCCCGTGAGCCACAAATACTGAGCCTGCGCGTCTGGAGCCTGTGCTCCGCAATGAGAGGCCGCGATAGTGACAGGCCTGCGCACCGCGATGAGGAGTGGCCCCCACTTGCCGCAACTAGAGAAAGCCCTCACACAGAAACGAAGAGCCAACACAGCCATGAATAAATAAATAAATAAATAAATAATTAATTAATTAAAAAAAAAAAAAAAAAGAATTATGACAGAGAAAGAAAAAATTATGATAATTATAATAAAGAGGATTTGATTTGGAAAAAAACAAGATGAGGTATATGTATACAATGGAATACTACTCAGCCACAGAGAAGAGTGGAATACTGTCATTTGCAGCAACATGGATGGACCTAGAGAATATTATGCTTAGTGAAATAAGTCAGGCAGAGAAAGACAAATACTGTATAATATTACTTACATGTGGAATCTAAAAAATAATACAAATGAATGTATATATGAAACAGAAAGAAACTAATAGACCTAGAAAACACACTTGTGGTTATCAAAGGAGAGAAGGAACAGGGGAAGGACAAATTAGGAGTATGAGATTAACAGATACAAACTCTATGTATAAAATAGATAAGCAGCAAGAATTTACTATATAGCACAGGGAATTGTTCCCATTATCTTGTAATAACCTATAATGGAATATAACTTTCAAAAACACTGAATCACTATGTTGTCCACCTAAATCAAACATAATATTGTAAGTCAACTATACTTCAATAAAAAAGGTTGTGTTCTGCAAAAAAAAAAAAGTGAAGGACTAGAAAAATATATGCCAAGCAAGTGGAAATTAAAAGAAATCATGGGTAGCTATACTTATATCAGAAAAAAAAACCAAAGAGTGTAATAAGAGACAGCAAAAGTAATTATTTAATGATAAAGGGGTAAATTCATGAAGAGGATATAACAGTTGTAAATAGTTATGCACACAACACTCAGACACATAAATATATAAAGCTATTATTAAGAGTTCTGAATAAAGAAATAAACAGCAATATAGTAATAGTAGGGGACTTCAATACCACAATTTCAATAATGGATAGATCACTCAGACAAAAAAATCAATAAGGAAATACTGGACTTAATTGTTTATACTGGTCTAACTTGTGACTATACTTTGGACCAAATAAATCTAAAAAACATATACAGACTATTCCATCCAATAGCAGCAGAAAACAAAATTTCTTAAGCATATATGGAACAGGATGATATGTTAGGCCACAAAACAAGTCAGCAAATTTAAGAACATTGAAATCATATCAAGCATCTTTTCTGGCCACATGTTCATGGTATGAAACTAGAAATGAAACACAAAATGGTAAAATTTACAGAATGTGGATATTAAACAACATGTTCCTGAACAACTAATGGGTCAAAGAAAGGAGGAGAAATCTAAAAATATCTTTAGACAAATTAAAATGGAAACACAACATACCAAAAATTATGTGATGTAGCAAAAGTAGTTCTAAGAGGAAAGAAAAAAAGAAAGATCTCAAATAAACAACCTAACTTGTTTTTTAAGAACTAGAAAGAGAAGAACATTCTAAGCCCAAAGTAAGAAGGAGGAAATAGTAAAGATCAGAGCAAAATGAGAAATGAAATGGATACAAGAAAATCAATAGAAAAGATTAACAAAATGGAGAGTTGGGTTTTTTTTTTAAAGATAATTATAATAGGCAAATCTTTAGCTAGATTTACCAGGAAAAAATAGACAAGACTCAAGTAAATAAAACTGTAAATCAAAGAGGAGACATTATAAATATAACCACAGAATACAAAAGTTCCTAAGAGACCACTATGAACAATTACTTGCCTCAAGATTGGACAGCTTAGAAGAACTGTGTAAATTCCTAGAAATGTACAACCTATTGAGACCGAATGATGAAGAAATAGAAAATTTGAACAGACCAATAATGAGTAAACAGACTCAATCAGTAATCAGAAACCTCCCAACAAAGAAAAGTCCATGACCAGATGGCCTCACTAGTGAGTGTTACTGAATATTTAAAGAACTGATACCAATCCTTCTCACACTCTTCAAAAAAAAATAGAATAGGTGGGAACACTTCCAAACTCATTTTATGAGGCCAGCATTACAATGATGCCAAAACCAGATGAGGATAATACAAGACACAAATTACAGGCCAATATTCCAGATGAACATTGATGTAAAAATCTACAACAAGATATTAGCAAACCAAATAATAAATTAAAAGGATCATACACTATGATCAAGTGGGATTTATTTCAGGGATGTAAAGATGGTTCACCATCTACAAATCAATAGTAGAGACACACACTTTAACAAAATGAAGGAAAATAATATCACCTGACTAAATGCAGAAAAAAACTTTTGACAAAATTTCAACAGGCTTTTATTACAAAAACTCTTAAAGTGAGTACAGAGGGAACATAACTCAACATAATAAAGGACATATATGATAATCCTACAGTTAACATCATACACAATAGTGAAAAGATGAATGCTATTTTTTTTTTTTTTTATAATCAGGAACAAGACAAGGATGTCCACTCTTACAACTTTTAATCAACATAGCACTGGAAGTCTTAGTCAAGCATACAGGTAAGAAAGAAACAAAAGGCACTCAATTGGAAAGGAAAAAGCAAAACTCTCTGTTTGCATATGACATGGTCTTTTACACAGAAAACTAGATTTCACCAAAAACCTGTTAGAACTAATAAATGAATTCAGTAAAGTTGCAGGATACAAAATCAACTTACAGAAACCAGGTGTTTCTATTCACTAAAAATAAACTATCCAAAAAATGAAATTGTGAAAACAATCCCATTAATAGCTTCAAAAAATAAAATCCTTAGAAATAAATTTAACCAAGGAGGTTAAAGATCTATATATTGAAAACTACAAAACATTGATGAAAGACATTGAAGAAGATACATATAAATGGAAAGGTATCTTGTGTTCAGGGATTGAAAGAATTAATATTGTTAAAAAGTCCATACTACCCAAAGTGACCTACAGATTAAATACAATGTCTATCAAAATTCCAAAGTCATTTTTCACAGAAAAAAAATACTAATTCTAAAATTAATGTGAAATACAAAGAACCCTGAATACCAAAAGCAATCCTGAGAATGAAGAACAGAGCTGGAGGCATCACATTTCCTGATATCAAACTGTATTACAAAGTAATAGTAATCAAAAGAGCATGGTATTGACAAAAAACAGACATATAGAACAATGGAACAGAATAAAGAGCCCAGAAATAAACCCATGCAAATATGTTTAATTAATTTTAGATAAAGGAGCCAAAATATATAAAGGAAAATGATAGTCTCTTTATTAAATGGTGCTGGAAAAACTAGATAACCACATGCAGAGAATGAAACCAGTCTCCTATCTTACCCCACATATGAAAATCAACTCAACATGGATTAAAGGCTTGAATGTAAAACATGAAGCCATAAATAAAACCCCTCAAAGAAAACATGGAGGGTAAGTTCTGTGACATTCTCCTTTGCAATGATTTTAGTATTTCACATCAAAGAAAAGTCAACACAGCGAAGATAAACAAGTGGGAATGTATCAAAAATAAAATGCTTCTATACAGCGAAGAAAATCATTAACAACATAAAAGGCAACTTATGGAATGAGGGAACATATTTGTAAATTAGATATCTTATAAGCCTTCAGAATGCCTGGCTTTGAAAATCAGTGGCGCTTGCATTCAGTAGAACCATAGGGCTGTAGGAGATGGAGACTCTGTTCTTAAAGGTGCACACAAAATCTCACACACTCTAAGACTGAAGGCAGAAGCAATAATTTGAAAGGATCCTGGGTCAGACAAACTTGCTGATCTTGAGAGCCTCTTGGAGAGGCAGAAGGCAGGTGGAATCACTCTGGGGATATAGATGCTGGTGGCAGCCGTTTGTGGGAATATAAATTGTGGGAATATAAATTTGTGCAGCCGCTATGAAAAACAATATGACATTTCCTTAGAAAATTAAAAATAGAACTACTGTACAATCCATCAATTCCATCCTGGATATATATCTGAAGAAAACAAAAACAGTAATTTGAAAAGGTATATGCATCCCTTTATTTTTGAGGTCCACAATTATTTATTTTATTCTATTGAGGTATATTAGGCACATGTGCATAAATATATACATATTAGTAAGAATAATAATAATAAATATTATCCATCATTTGTTAAGCTCTTAGTTTGTGCCAGACACTATGCTAAATTATGTACATGCATTTAGTCCCTACAAGGTAAGATTGGTACTAGAACAATCCCCATTTTCCAGATGAGAAATTGAGGCCCAGAGTTGTAACTTGAACTAGGTTACTTAGCTAAGAAGAGTGTGTGGCACATACACATACACAAACATATACCTTAATATGCCCGTTTACATGTGTGTAAGTGTGGGGATAGCATGTAAATTTCTTATGAATTTAATCCAGAATTTCCACAAAGACCTCCCACACTTCCGGCAATATTATCAGAAGAAGAGAATCAGAATGTAGTAGTACAGAGCACAGAAACTGGTCACTGGAAGGTGCAGCTGTCTCCCTCTTCCCAGAAAATAAGCTCCATGAGATAGAGATTCTGTGTTGTTCACTGTACAGCCCCAGCACCTAGAAGAGCAACTGTGTAAATTGCAAGATTATTTACAATAGTGAAGATAGTAGAGGCAATTTAAATGTTCACAGACAGACGAAAGAATAAAGAAGATGTGTGTGTGTGTGTGTGTATGTACACAGACACACACACACATATATATATATATGGTAAAATATTACTTAACCATAAAATGAATGAAATCTTGCCATTTGTGAGAAGGATGGACCTAGAGGGGTATTATGCTAAGTCAAGTAAGCCAGAGAGAGAAAGATAAATATCATATGATTTTACTTACATGTGGAATATCAAAAACAAAAGAAATGAACAAACATAACAAAACAGAAACAGAGTCACAGATATAGAGAACAAAGAGGTGCTTGCCAGAGGGGAAGTAGGAAGGGGGATGACGGAAATAGGTGAGGTTGATTATGAGGTACAGACTTTGAGTTACAAAATAAATGAGTTAGGTGGATGAAATGCACAGTGTGGAGAATATAGTTAATAATAACGTAATATCTTTGTATGGCGACAGATGGTAACTAGACTGGTAGTGGTGATCATTTTTGTAATGTATAGAAATATCGAATCACTATGTTGTACACCAGGAACCAACATAGTACCTTAGGTTCATTATATTTTAAAAACAAACAAACAAAATCACAAAAAGAGATAAGATTTCTGCTTACCACAGGAAATGGGGAATTGGATGAAGGGAGTCAAAATGTACAAAGTTCCAGTTTTAAGATGAATAAGTACTAGGGACATAATGTACAGCATAATAAATATAATTTACACTGCTATAGGTTATACATGAAAGTTGTTAAGAAGGTAAATCCTAAGAATTCACATTGCAATGAAAAAATTTTTTTCCTTTTGAATCTATGTTAGATGATGGATGTTCACTAAACTTTTGGTGGTTATCATGTCATGGTGTATATAAGTCAAATTATTATGCTGTACACCTTAAACTTATGCAGTGCTGTTTGTCAATTAGATTCTCAATAAAACTAGAAGCAGAAAACCCCAAATGTAGAAGGAACTTATATGATTAAATATAGTAGAAATAAACAACCCAACTGAAAATGGGTATAGGACCTAAATAGACATTTTTCCAAAGAAGGTATACAAATGGTCAACAAGTATATGAAAAGGTGCTCAACATTACTAATCATCGGGGAAATGCAAATCAAAGCCACAGTGAAGCTTCACCTCATATCTGCTAGGATGGCTATTATAAAACAGACAAGATAACAAATGCTTGTAAGGATGTTAAGTAAAAGGAACTCTTGTATACTGATAGTGGGAATCTAAACTTGTACAGCCATTATGGAAAACGGTATAGAAGTTCCTCAAGAAATTAAAAAAACAGAACTTCCATATGATTCAGCAATCCCAATTCTGGGTATATATCCAAAGGAAACGAACACAGTATCCCTAAGAGACATCTGTACTACTCCCATATTCATTGCAGCACCGTTCACAATACCCAAGGTATGTAAACCATCTAAGTGTCTGCCAAGAGATGAATGGATAATGAAAATGTGATACGTATACATATACATAAATACATACACACACACACACACACACACACTATGGAGTATTATCAGTTTTAAAAAAGAAGAAAGTCCTGTCTTTTGCAACAACATGGATGAAACTGGAGGGCATTATGCTAAGTGAGGAAAGCCAGCCAAGGAATGATAAATACTGCATGAAATCACTTATATGTGGAATTAAAAAAAATGAAACCATAAAAACAGAGAGTAGAATGGTTGTTGCCAGGGGCTGGGGGATGGTGGAAATAGGGAGAGTTTGGTAAAACTATAGTTGATAATATTGTACTGCATAAATGAAAACTGCTAAGAGAGTAAAACTTAAGTATTTTCATCATAAAGAAATGCAAAAAATTTAAATGAGTAATATAAATAGGGATTTTTCCAACTTGGGTCACTGTGGGAAGCTCAAGTTCCTCATCAAAAAACAAGAGTAGCTATCTTCTTGTAACTTGCTAGGAATTGAAATAAGCAGAAAGAGTACCAAACTTTGCTCATTTCACAGAATGAAACCTCTGTCTTTCTTCATTAACTACCTCTTTTTCTCCTGTGAAACTCAAGTGCTTTTTTCTAAATCACACAAGAGCGAGTGAAAATGAGAAAGTAAAATATGCTTTGGACATCAGCTTCTGTGCCATTAACCTTTAGTTTTGGTAAAATGTGCTCGTTAAATATTACCTGCCTACCCTCCCTGATCTTCTCCCCTCCCGAAAAAGGATTAAACAAGCAAATTAAAATAATTTATCTTCTCAAAAAACCACAACTTCAGCATTTAAAAAAATTATTATAGAATACCCATGAAAAATTTCAAGAAATAGTTAATACTATTCAATCAGTTTAATATATTTAAACAAATTGTTACTTCAAAAGGAAAATATTTTTTAAAATAAAATTGTTTTGGAAGAGGCAGAAACTATTAAAATATTTTTAAGCAGACTATTCTCCTGAACTAAATTTTTCCATTCGCACATTACATATTTTTTCAAAATTTTATTCAACTTAATAAAAAATACGTTTCATTAAAACAGATGCTCATGTAGGTTAGTAAATGAAACAATGAAAAATTCTTCTTATCAAGAGTTGGAAACTATGATGTATTTCCTAAAACAAAAGTCTACCTCTTATAAAACAGAAAAGAAGTTTAATTGGTAAAAGAATATTCTGCTGTAATCTACAGATGAAAATCTCCACTTTAAAAAAAATCAAATCTCTCAGATGATAAAAAAGAAATAGTCTATACCAACCAAATATGTAAGTTGCCATTTCGCTCTTAAATGTATAATAGAAACATTCAAGTAGAGATTCAATTTTAGCTGATTTCCAAACAGTATCAGACCCAAAATTTTGTCCCAGAAATTTGGGATTAGATTATATCTTTCTTTTATCATATACTCTATTAAATGTGACAAAAGATTCAGGGGAAAAAAGTATTCTTAAGCCATCATAGAATCATGTTACATGCTGTATTACGGTATTACTCTTCTCTACTATAATGATGCAGTATGTAATGACCAGGCAGTTGGGGAGAAGAGTTTTTAGTATTTAATCAAACAAATAATTCTAATGGTTTATAATGACAATATAAATATATCTTAAGGGCTTCCTTGGTGGCGCAGTGGTTGGGAGTCCACCTGCCAATGCAGGGGACACGGGTTCGAGCCCTGGTCCGGGAGGATCCCACATGCCGCGGAGCAACAAAGCCCGTGCACCACAACTACTGAGCCTGCATTCTAGAGCCCGTGAGCCACAACTACTGAGCCCACGAGCCACAACTACGGAAGTCCGCATGCCTAGAGCCTGTGCTCTGCAACAAGAGAAGCCCCCATGATGAGAAGCCCGCGCACCGCAACGAAGAGTAGCCCCCACTCTCTGCAACTAGAGAAAGCCTGCGCACAGCAACGAAGACCCAGTGCAGCCAAACATAAAAAAAAAAAAAAAAATCTTAAGGATAATTACATCTGGGAGCTCAACTATCTTTTCAGGCCCCTTCTAAACATAATTTATATTCCAAGCAGTCAATCAATAATCAGGAAATCACTTTAAAATTAAAGGATGTCTTATTATTTTTTCTTGGATGCATAATATTTGCTATGTATATGTATTTATTTTTTAAACTAATTTGTTGAGGTATTATTGTTTTATAGATCTAGGATTCAAAGCCAGATTTATTTAATCAAAAACAGAAGTTGTACCTATTATGCCTGCTAAGTATTATTTTTTTTTGGTAGAATAAAATTTGAGGCAAAATATTTTAATTGGTAAGTATAGTATAGTACTCTCTCCATTTATCTAATCTCTCAAAATATTAGTTGTCTCTTACACAGAGACAATTCTTCTAGACATTTTAATTTAATTTTAGACTCAATATGAGAACCTTCAAATAGTTAAAATTGAGTTATGGAAATAAAACACATAGATCTAAATTTAATTAACAATATAAGGTAGAGCTAGATAAACTACAATTTTTAATTGAGATTCTACAAACTGTGGAAAACCAGTATAAGAATAGATCTTGGGATATGAAATGAATATATCAAGGACTTATAAATATGTGACTTATAAAACAATAGAGACAAAATATGGTCATTTTTGATATATAAAGAAAAAGACTGCTGACAATAACTGGGGAATTTTCTATATTTTTTCAGTTTATATATAAATCAAAGAGATCCAGTTGCTAATTTTTTTTTAAGAATTAGATACACTACTTGTCAAATTAAAGATATTTACATTTTTGTAATCAGAGAAATATACAGACCAGGAAGCTGGACAAAGATTTTATATAGATAGGTAGATAGATAGATTATATATATTTAAAATAAAGATTGTATGTATTATAAAGATTATATCTATATCTATAACATCTATCTTTCTCTATCTATCTATCTATCTATCTATGTATCTATGAGGAGAGAAAGCCCATTTACAAATAATACAAGTCTTTCTTCCATCTCAAAGAATACTGAAACCTGGAACATCAGTGTTTCTCGAGAGTGATGCCAGGTTCATAAAGAATAGTGGCAAGCTTAGGTAAGCAAGTTTCAGGAATTGAATTCTGGATACTACAGATATTTAATAACACAATACAAAGCACTTGGGATTTCTTACAACAGAAGACAGAAGACCAAATGTGAATGTTTTAGTTGTACTAAGCTTTCTCATTGTTAGTAGGTTTTCTCAAAATTAGTAAGTTCATATGCTAGTTTTATCTTTCAGAACTTAAATTAGTTTTCCTTTCATAAAATAGAAGTAATTCCAAAATATTTGCATTACCTTATCATTTATCATTAAATACTTGTACTCACATTCTGAATGTTTCAAACTTTTAAAAATAATATTTTTAATTAGAAAATTCACATAATCATGATGTAAAATATACTGTATCAATAATATACTGTACTATATGCTATATAAAGGAAAAGGAAATTAAGCTTCTCCCTTATCTTGCCATCCCCCAAATCTACTCCATATTACAAACAACCATGTATGAAAATCCTATCTGTTTCAAAAAAGGTGAAGCTGGAAATTTTTTCACCCATAACCCTTTGTTATTATTTGGTAAGGAAGGATACTTATGAAGCCTTTCAATCAAAATCCTAAGGGGTAAAGACTGCAAAGCTAGTTGTGATTTAACATTTTCCTCTAGGGTTCCCTTGCAATACTCTACTCCCAAGTCGGGATCTTCCCTTTCTCCTTTCTAAAGGTATTCTCACATAATATTTTGGAAAGGATTTTATAAACAATATTCTATTATAGTTTTAAAAATGTATAGTCTATATGAAATTGTAAGATTTAACATAAAGTAATTGGTTCATTCATTAATTTGAAAATTTTCTCATTTAAAATACCATACCATGTCATATAAATCTACATATAGTCCAATGCTCGACATATAGATGTCCAATAAACATCCATTAAATGAATGAAGGCTCATACTGCTGACACTGTTTTGCTTGTTTCTGCATGTATGTTTGCTGTGTGGTTTATATGTCTGAATTTACAGCACTCTAGTGCCTCACAAAATCTGGATTAAGCTAGGCTTCAGTGGCCCTAATCTTCAGCAATAACCTGAGATACTCAACAAGAAAAGTGACTATAAAATCACATATTTCTCAAAAGCCCATATTTACTTTTTAATTCCCCATTATTCTCCATAATTTTTTCATATGTAAGGGAGTTAGAGAAAAAAATGTTCTAGATTAAATTTTTGCTTCAAACTGTCATGATTGTCTATTCTTAAGAATCTAGGATGCATATAACTTTTAGTGAAGAAACTAAAGAATAGCAAATTAATATCATTCAAAAGCATGTATGTCTCTAAACCATGTAGGAAGTTTTTGTAATATTTTACATATGGATATTATCTTCCATGTTATAGATATTGATATTTCACACACAGGACTTAAAAAAAAAAGCACTAGAGAATATATGCATATACATCTTTACTTCCTTTTTCCTAAATTGTTTCCTTCCCTTTCTCTGACAGCTTAATCTTCCATGATCAAGTCAGTAGGAAATCAAGTGAATGATTTCTTCTTTCCTGTCAGAAAAAAAATGGGTGACTGACAATTTATTGAGTAACTATTTTAAAATGTTTTTGAAAATCTGAAAGCACTAAGATGATACTGAGTCACTAGCTCTTTTATTATATATTCTCTTTCATTTTAAAGACAAAAGTACTTGTAACAGTTCATACTCTTGAAGCAAAAATAATTAGACACCCACCTAGGACTGCTACCCATTTTTTACTTTGTTTTTGAAATGAAATGAGATACAAAGGTTTAATGTGTTCCTTCCTAAAATCTCTTTTTTTTTCCCCTGAAGTGTCTTCACAGAGTCTTTACAGGCTACCTAAGATTGCATTAAAGTCCAGCAACAAAGATAAATGACGTTCCTGCTCAAGGTAATACAAGACCAATTAGCAACATGTAAAATATAAATATGATCATAAATACATTAAAATACAGCCTTTAGGAGAAGTAGGTCAATGGCAAATTTTGAAAATGAATAAGATTTACAAGGTTAAATACCCCAGAGGGCCATGAAATAATAATTTAGAAGAAAGTAGCATATATTATATTTTAAAAATTATATTTTAAAACAGAATTTGATCAGCTACAGACAGATGCCCTCCAAATCCTAAAGTTTCTAAATTAGGCTTATCATCTTTAATTTTCTCACAGCTCTCCATTAAAACCCAACACAACTCCCAACACTCTTCAGTTTCAGAAATTTAACTTGCTGAGAAAATGTGTAATGCACCACATTCCCTCCTTCTCAAAGATACTTATTTTTTTCACATATCCATTTATTTTTTTTCTTAGGGAAAAAAAAGTGTACACTCTTTCCCAGGTTGTATTCATTTATGTATACTTATTGTTGTCTAAGAGATTTGTTCCAGCTCTTACAGGAATCAGTTTTTTCCATTATCTCTTTTTTTTCCCACTCTCCTTTTTACACTTGTTTTAAATTTTTGTTTCTTCCCATATTATAAACTCAAAGCGATAGTCCATACTTATCTTCCCAATTCCTCATGTTGTTACCACACCTGGTAGAACTATCACAGAACTTAAGCTATTACCTCTGCATCAAAATTTTTATGACAAAATCCTAAGTGAGAATTAAAAGTACCCACTCTCTCTCTCTCAAAAAAAAAAAAAAATCCACTGTCAGCTCTGCAACAATGGAAGCACTTCTTTCTACCTTTAAGATTTAACCAATCCCTTTACACTGCATTGAAAGTGCATCAATTGCTAAACTCAAAGACTCTTAAAACCTTATGTTAGAAGAGATCTATGCTTTGCACAGTAAACCTGTACCAGACAATTATGAGTCTTACTTGCTTCCACAAGCAATACTTTCAGCTTTTCTTTTCAGGGTAATGCACGTTTTCACTTTTGTTTAATAAATACCTAGGATTGCAATGGCTGGGTCACCTGGTGAATCTATGGTTACATTTATAAGGAACATCAACTGGTTACAACCATTCTCCATCATCACTAACATTATTCCGCATGTGTCTCAACTGGAATGTTTCCATAGCCTTCCATCCTTCTCTTCCTATTGGCCACCAAAAACACAGTAGTGGTTTTATTATGTCAATCAGATTATGCCATTCCTCTGTTCAGGGCACTTCAACAAGTTTCCACTACTCTGATAATGAAACCTAAAGTTTCCATAATAGGTCCTTCGTTATCTCTAAAAATTAGATGCCGTATTCTCCAGCTATAATTTCTTGCTCTTTTTCAAACCTCTCAAATGTGCCACAAACTCAGGAGATTTAACTTGCTATTTCCTCTGCCTAAGTATACTTTCTCAAGTATTCTTACAGCTTATTCTTTTTTACTTCCTTGAATCACTTTTTTTTTTAGAGACATGTTTTATTTTTTTATAAATTATTTATTTATTGGCTGTGTTGGGTCTTTGTTGCTGTGCGCGGGCTCTCTAGTTGTGGCGAGCAAGGGCTAATCTTCCTTGTGGTGCACGTACTTCTCACTGTGGTGGCTTCTCTTGTTGCGGAGCATGGGCTCTAGGCGCGCGGGCTTGAGTAGTTGTGGCACGTGGGCTCAAGTAACTGTGGCACACAGGCTTAATTGTTCCGTGACATGTATGCATGTGGGATCTTCTGGACCAGGGCTCGAACCTATATCCCCTGACACTGCTCCACCAGGGAACTACTTAACCACTGCTCCACCAGGGAAGTCCCTCGAATCACTTTTTAAATGTCACCTTTTCAGATAAGCTTGGTCTAAAGAAACCAATTTTAAGAATATACACTTCAATCTTTAGCTGTGTTTGTTTTATTTTATTTATAGCATTTACTGCTTGCTAACATATTATACATGAGTTTGTTTACTATCTGCCACTGACACTAGGATTTAAGTTCCAGGGGGTGAAGGATATTTTCTTTATTCTTTTTTTTTTTTTTACACTGTGTTTCTCTAGTACCTAGAATAATAATTGGCAAATAGTAGGAATTAAGATATTCATTGTGGTAACAAATAACAAATGAAACATCCTATTTTTTCTCCCACTTGTTTTTGAATCACCACAGGCTTCACTGAAGGAGGTATGAAATGTAAAATGTATAAAATGCAGATATACAACTCAATCCAGTGACCTCAAAATATTTTTTCTATCTTTTTCTCATCATGTTCTCATTTTCTATCTTATATTCAATGAATTACTATTATAAATCAGCTTTGCAACCGGCTCAAAACCTTAGTCTTTGTTTCCTTCAGTTGTAATTACCTAATAAATCCAAAATCATGATGAGCTCAATATATTACATTTTCCATGCCCATCTCTGACTGGGTGAGCATTGCTTCTGAGAATCATACATTCATATTAGTGTCCAAAAAATGTTCAAGACCATTAGGGTCAAACTGACACTCAAAACTTCCCTGCAAATCAATCATATTTGTCTTTTATTTCATAATTTTTTTTGGCAAAAGCTATTCTCACACAAGTTATAATATTATCTATTATTGACAATTTATTGATAAAATAGAAGCCATCAGACTGGAGGGCTCTTCCCTTCACTACTTATTAAAATCTACCTGTTCAGTAGGCACATCTTCCTTTTATCCCTCCTATTTCAAGAGAAGAAATGTTCCTACTCCTCTCAATACCAAAATCTCTAATTGTCCACTGCATCCCATCCTCCTCATTTTATCCTTTGGATGTCCTTCTTTCTCCATCTTTGATGGATTGTTCCTATAAATATAAAAACATGTACTATTTTATATCCTAAAATCAAAACAAACTCCCCCAACCCCTCCTATTTGCCTATAACACCCAAAATCAAAACTACCCAACCCCTATTTGCCTATAACACCATCCAACTAGAGCCTCGTATCTCTGCTCCCCTTCATAACCACAGATCTTGAAAAAATAATCTGTATATACCATCACCTCTTCTTGAATTTCTAACTATTGTTTGATATCTTCCAGTCTGGGTTATACCCTGATTCAAACTGATCTGGCTCAGGTCACCAATGATCCCACATTGCTCAATCCAATAATCATTCTTTTACTTCACCTCGTTCTATATCTCAGATGATTCTACTGATGATTCTATTTCATTAAATATTTTCCTCTCTTTGCATCTGTGATAGTACCAAATCCTAATTTTTCCCCTGATATTTGATTATCTCATCTCAGTCTCCAGTGCTTGACATGTCCAAAATGGGAGTAAATATTCCTTCAGAAGACACACATAGCACACTCTCAACAGATATGTGAATTCACCTACATACACAGATGTGCACATCTCACATGCACATTCCCATACACACATGCACTTCCCCACATAAATGTACATTCACATACAAGCATATGAATATCTCTGTAAATACACACTCACAGACACTACCAAAAGATACTCATATAAATATATGCATACCACCCCCTCACACATGCACTTACTTATACGCTTGTATTCCCTCACCCAAATTGACACACATGCATTCCTCTTGCACACATACTCACATGCATGTATACATAAACGCACCCACACTCACACAAACACATATTCATATAAATGTACACCTCAGCTCCCTCAACATCTTCTTATATATAAACATACTCCCAAACAGAGGTGCACATATGCACCTACCCCACACAGACAGTCACTCACATATACACACATGCAAATCCCACATATAGACACTCATGTACTTTCAAGCATTCACACCACATTCACACTTCTTTCAGACTTGGAGTATGTGCATATGTGCCTAAAATGACATTGTGAGGACACAGGCTCAAAATGTATCTTTAGATTCTGGCTCTTTTTCTAAAAGTAAGTTTGAAGTCTACAGTTTCCTCGCAATTCCACTCTAATGTTCTCACATAAAATTGTTAATTCCTTCTCAAAAATATACCTAAAATTTTGTATATATTTCCATTTTCTTTACCACTACCTAGACAAACCATCATTGTTTACCTAAAACCCAACATTCTTCAAGCTGCCTATTTTGCCCTTTCTAATCTATTTTGTATAATTTAAGCTGTGTAACTCTTTCAGAACACATACAGATTATATACAATGATTAACATTTAAATTCAGTGGACTGTCCCTCAACTTCAATTTTTATTATTAAAATTAGCGTATATTGAATATATGATACTGGCAAGGACATGATAAAATAGGTATCATCTATTTTAGGTAGCACTTTAAATGATTTAAAATAAATTTGATAAAACTTTTGTAATATATTTCAAGATGAAAAAATGTCTATATACCATTTCACTTACAGTTCTATTTCAGAGACACAGTACCAAAATTTTATTAAATATTATGAAAGCATCATGCAAAAAGTAAATATTATACTACTTCCATAATAGGGAATATTCAAAACAACATAAAATAACATTAGGGAAATAAACTATGAAGCATACATTCAATAGAATATTATATATTCATTAAAATATTTCAGAATAATTTTTACTTCTGTAATCAATGTTTTTGATAAGTTGATGATATATAAAATTATTGGATTATTAGGTATAGAGGTGTGTTAATTTATATAGGCAATATAATCATAGTTCAATCAAAACTAAAACAAAAGACAAAAGAGATATAGAAAAACATTAAATATGTTAATATTTCAGTGATTTAACTATTTTAGCTCTCTTCCTCTCTTTCCTTATTATCTGTATTTGCTATTATAAGAATATATAAAAGAATAACCAATTAACAAAAGAATTATCTTCCCCTTTAACTTATGGCAAATGGAATAAAAGTACTTATGGCAATCTCTAGGACATAACACTTTTTGTAGGCTTTTTGTAAACTTCAGTGTTTTCGTTTTTAAGTCAGGAAAAATCATTTCAGATGTTTATTTGCAAGTGCCTTTTAAATATTGATACTATCTTTTATTTATTTATTTAAAAGTACTTAAATCAACAGCTTGACTAGAATCAAAGTTCAAAATAGATACAATTTGAATGATGGCATAATTAGGATGAATATCTATTTCAAAAATTAGCTTCGATCTGGGAGGATCCCATATGCTGCGGAGCGGCTGGGCCCGTGAGCCATGGCCACTGGGCCTGCGCATCCGGAGCCTGTGCTCCGCAACGGGAGAGGCCACAACAGTGAGAGGCCCGCATACCGCAAAAAGAAAAAAAAAAAAAATTAGCTTCAATGGGTTACTGGAGGTATTAAATGTAAAAAGTAAATATATATGCCAACCAAATCCTCATTGCACAATAAAACTTTTAAACTATTTTATTATTCTTCCATTGTTTCATCAAATAGTGCATTATGAGGACATAACCTTGTCACAGGTTGGGTTCTTTGAAAAGAGACTCTGAGGTTCTGAGATTTGGGTGCAGGAGCTTTATAGGGATGTAGTCTAAAAAGTACCACTAGTCAGGTGTGAGAAAAGCAGGACTGGGCAGAGGAAGACTTTGAACTACAGAACATTTTCAACAGCAGGCGAGGCTGTCCTAAAAGTGGCTCTAGAGCTGACATTGCTCCTTAAAGTTGTCCCAGTTGAGGCAAGGGCAGTGACTTTCCATAGCCCCATACTGACCAATCATTGGATATGGATTACTCCTGAAAGTAGGGGAGGGTAACCTTGGTATAGGTAGCTCTTTTCAACCAGGGCAATTACCAGAGAGGTACACAGACTCAGCCACCAACATCTATAGCAAGTAGGAAAAAAGTGCTTCCATCTTCAAAGGGTGATTGGAATGATATACAGAAGTACAGTACAGCATCTCCTACATGAATTCAAGTTTGTTAACTTTATTACTCTCCTAACATTGCTATGCTAAAAACAGTGATTATTTCCTTAGATTTCCTAATATTCCTGGGGTTATATTCCTACTTCACACATATCATTCCTGTAATAAAAATTAAAATATATAATATCCTCCTTCTCTAAATTAGTGTGGAGATCATTTTTTTCCAGGCCTTTTTTTTTTTAAACTTTAGAGGCCTTAGAACACCTTATAGAGTATGTGAACAATAGATATTCCTTTGTCATATGCCTAGATGTTCTGATTTAAGTTTTCACAGGTAGTAAGATAATATATTTTAAGTACATTGATCTTGTTTTTTGTACTTTTCCTGTACTCAAAAAGCATAGATAATGTTTGCAGGAAAAATAAATTTGGGGTAGTGAAAATTGCATGGAGGCATAGTTGAAAATTTCTAGAACTGCAACAGAAACAAGCAAACTCAGTGACCATTGTTGGTTTCTAAATGTCATTCTCCAATAAAAGGAAACAGGATTCCTTGGAGAAATGGCTGTTTCTATGAAGGGGCAGGGATAAAACATGATGAGACTAGGGCCTCTTGTATTGCCAGGAAGTAAATGTTAAATAATAATAATAGCAACAACAACACCAAAAGAAAATGGAGGTTGCTCTGAGAGATTTCTCAATGTCCCAAATTAGAACATTTTAATCAACAAAATAAATAATGATATACATAATTTCTGGTTTTGGCCCCAACATATAAAGAGCTTAGAAGCTGTCATTCTCAACCTTGCAATGAGAAAAAGCTGAACAGACCAAAAATAATTTTTCTTGTAACTGTCAGAGAACTGAGGTTGCAAGACAAACACTCACCCTCAAATCTAGAGAGACAGGCTAATACAGAGTCACAGCTGAGATCAGCTTACACGGCAAGAAGGTATAGGAGCCATGAACTGGTAGTAACACTTGAATGGTAACTTTTATGAATTGCTGGCAGCCGATTGTGGATGAGGTCAAGAGTGATAAACTGTGGATGCTAAAGTCTGGGGAGTAGGGTCCACATTTTTAATGGGTTTAACTCTAGGAAACCAACTAGGTTCTACAGTAAAGTTCCAAGAAAGATCCTCTCACAACTCTGGCAGAGGTAAGGGAATAATAATCATTGTGAAATATACCTAGAATGTTCTCCATACCAAAGTCCTACTCTCCATGGTAAAAGACTTTACTAGAAACTTACCCCAGCTGGAGGACATTCCTTCCACACCAGCAGGCCTTAGCTTCCTACATTATCTAACAGGAAAAAATAGCTCTGCCACTGAAATAGCACTTGTGGTGGACACAGCCCAGACAGAGGCCCACAAAAACTCTTGTGGTTTAAACATAAGGTTATAGAATACTTCCTTTACCTAATGACTAAAAATCAAATGAAAGAGTTTCAGGATAATAGTGGATTACAGTTGAATTAAACTGTAAGATGCTGCCTCTCTTTCAGGAGGAAGACATGTCAAAAGGAAAAACAAACAAGGAAGCCTGAAAGAGGGGTTACATGGCTCCAACAATAATAATAGATTTCTCTATTTCTCTTTTCAGTTCTATCCACTTCTAAATCTTATTATTTAATATTCCTTTTAATTCCTGATAATTTTCCTTGTTCTGAAGCCTTTTGTGTTGAAGTTTTGCAAACTAGACTCAACTATATGCTGTCTACAAGAAACCCCTACTAAAGAATCAAAAAAGCTAAAATAACTATAAAATATATATTATGCTAACACTAATCAAAAGCAAGCTAACATAGCTATATATGAATTTTACACAAAGAAGACAATAAAAAAAGGAAAATTATCAGGAATAAAGGGGAGCATTAAATAATGGGAGTCAAAAACTGATAGAACTGAAAGGAGAAAGAGAAATCCACTACTATTGTAGGAGACTTCAATACCTCTCCATTACTGTTAGATAAAGCAGGCAGAAAATCTGAAAGGATCCTGTTAACCCAAATAGCATTAACCATCTATTTAATGTAAGTGATATTTATACAATACTACAACAACCTGTGAATACATATTCTTCTCAAGCTCTCATTCAATATTCACCAGCATGAACCACACTCTGGGCCACAAAATACATTTTTTTAAGTTTCTGAAAATACTAAGTAATTTTAAAAATGTTCTCAGACAGGATAATTAAACTAGTGCAATGTTCTAAATAACTGTTTTCCACCAAAATACTTATGTTGAAATCTTCATGTCCAAAGTGACAATATTAGGAGATGGGGCCTTTGGGAAGACCTTAGGTGATTGAGGGTAGAGCCTTCAAGAATGGGATTAGTGTTCTTATAAAAGAGATCCCACAGCAATCCCTAGCCCCTTCCACCATGTAAGAACACAACATGCAGGCACCATCTATGAACTAGGAAGTAAGCCATCACCAGCTATCACACTAAAATTGCTAGTACTATGATCTTGGACTTCTCATCTTCCAGATTTGTGAGAAGTAAATTTCTGTTGTTTAAAACTACCCAGACTCTAATATTTTGTTATAGCAGCTCAAATATATTAAGGCAACTAGAAATCAGTAACAGAAAGATAGCTGGAAACTTCCCAGATATCTGAATATTAAATAACATACTCCTAAATAACAGTAGGTTGAAGATGAAATCTCAAATGTAAAGTAAACTTATTTTAAACTAAATGAAAATAAGAATATAACATCAAAATTTGTAGGGTGCAGCTAATATAGTGCTCAGGGAAATTTATAACACTAAATATATATATTAAAAAAAGAAATATCTTACATCAATAACTTAAAACTCTATCTTAGAAAAGCAGAAAAAGAAGAGCAATATAAAACTAAAGGAAGTAGAAGAAAACAAATTAAAAATTAGATCAGAAATCAGTGAAACTGAAAACAGGAAAATAACAGAAAAATCAACAAAACCAAAAAATAATTGTTTGAAAAGAACAATGAAGTTAATAATTTCTAACCATGCTAAGAAAAATGAGAGATGACACAAATGACCAATATTAGATATGAAATTATCACTACTGCTCCCATAGACATTAAAAGAGTAATAAAGAAAACCTATGAACAACTCCATGCTCCAAAATTTGATAACTTAGATGAAATGGACCAATTTCTTAAAGATGAAAAAAACCAAAATCAACACAATGATGAATGGATAATTTGAATGGGCCTTTGTCTATTTACTTGAATCAATTGAATAAATAATTAACTACCTTCCAAAACAGAAAGAAGTAGGCCCAGATGGTTTAACGGTGAATTCTACTAAATGTTTAAAAGAAAAATGTTAACAAATCTTCACAATCTCTCCTCAGAAATTTAAGCAAAGGGAACACTTAAATCATGCTGTAAGGCCAAAATTCTCCTAATACTAAAATCAGACAGAAACATTACAAAACAGAAAAACTACACAATATCTTTCATGAACATAGATATAAAAAATCCCCTATTAAACATTAGTTAACCAAATCCAACAATATATAATAAAAATAATACACCATGACAAGATGGGATTTATTTCAGGTATTTAAGGCTGGCTGAACATTCAACAGATTTTGCTGGAACAACTGGAAGTCCAGATTGGAAAAAAAAAATTTTTTTTTTAAATTTAAAAACCAACCCATGAATTTAGATACATGTCTTATGCCTTTCATTAAAACAAATTCAAACCAGATCACATGTATAAATGTAGACTACAGACCATAAAAACTTCTAGGAGAAAACACAGGTGAAAATCTATGTGACCTTGGGTTTGATGAGTTTAGATAGGAAACAAAAATGATCCATGAAAGAAAAGAATGATTTACTGGATTCATCAAAATTAAAAGGTTCTGTTCTTCAAAAGTCAGTAGTAAGAAAATGAAAAGACAAGTCAAGACTGGGAGAAAATATTTGTAAGACACGGATGTGATGTGATAAAGGATTTTTGTACAAAATGTACAAAAACTCTTTAAACTCAGCAATAAGAAAACAACTCAATTAAAAATGGGTAAAATATAGAAGCTGACATTTGAGCTGATATTTCACCAAAGAAGATATAGAGGTAGAAAATAAGCATATGAAAAGATGCTCAAATTGTTCACCAAGAGATAATTACAAATTAAACTACAGAGAGATACCGCTACACACCTATTAGGATAGTTTAATTAAAAATACTGATAATACCAATTGCTGGCAAAGATGTGGAGCAACAAGAACCCCTATTCATTGCTGTTGGGAATGCATAATATTACAACCACTTTGTAACATACATTTAAGCAATCATATTCTCGATTTTTACACAATACACATATTCCTGATTTGAAAACTGATGTCCATGCCAAAACCCACAATAAATGTTTATACCAGTTTTATTCGTAACTGACAAAAACTGGAAGCAATCAAAATGTCCTTTAATATTAGGTGAAAGGATAAACAAACTGTAGTGCATCCATAAAATGGAGTAGTTTTTAGCAATAAAAAGAAATCCTCTCTCAAGCCATGGAAAGACATAGGTAGATTACAAATGCATATTGATAAGTGAGAGAAACATACCTTTAAATGGTTACATACTGTATGATTCTAATTATATGACATTTTGGAAAAACAGAAATGGATAGATAGTAAAGATATCAGTGATAGCCAAGGGGATGGAGGAGGGTAAAGTGCTGAACGGGTGAAGCACAGGGGATTGTTAGAACAATGAAACAATTCTTTATGATACTGCAATGGTAGATACAGGACAATGATTTTGCAAAAACTCACAGAATTTTACTGCACAAGGAGTGAACCACAGTGTATACAAATTAGAAAAAAATAATTTAGGTAGTTGGGGGATCCTGGTATGAAATGAAGATGTTATAAAACAGATTATAAATGTATGAAACAACGCCAATGAAGGGGGTCTGAAAAATGGTGCTGACCTAAGAAACTTTGGAAATGAGTGGAGTATGTAAGGCTAGAGACAAAAGAAACTACAGGTGACCTTGAACAACATGGATTTGGATTGTGCAGGTCCATTTATGTGGGGATTTTTTCAATGAACAAACAGTACTACAAGATCTGCAGATGCAGAACCACACATATAGAGGGCTGACTGTAAATTATACACAGATTTTCCACTGTGTGTGGGATCAGTGTCCCTAACCCTGAGTTGTTCAAGGGTCAACTGTAAACATAAGTCCCACAGAACACATTGATTGCACTCTACTCAGTAAAGTTCTTTCTCTTGCTGGTACCTGTTAATAATTCTGATTGTGCTAGGTATGTATACTGGAATTATACAATTTAATAAATGGACAGTAAATGGTGGTAGCCAGGTTTCTCACTGTTGGAGTGGGAAGTTAACAGATAAACAAGTGAATATATATATGTGTGTGTGTATATATATATATATATATATATATATATATATATAGTATGTATGTATATTACACGGATTAGTATACATACATACATATACTTCTTTGCTGTGTCAGCTGAGAGGGCCTAGAAGCAACAACATGTCAGTAGCTATAAGCACACTTATTACCTTGATCTTAGTTCTAATACCATTTTGTAATAAGAGAAACCAGGGGTCCTGGAATAAATGGCTGATTCTAGTGCCAGGGCAGGCAATATACAAGATGAATCTGGAGCATCTTACAGGCCAGAAGGGAAGTGCTCTTTCTCTCTCACACATGCACACGCGTAATAACAGGGGTGTGCCGAAGTAACATAGGAGTCAATTGAAATCACTTCCAATGGTTAAAGCTAGAATAATTTGAGCAAAAATATATCAAGTATTATTGTATTATTACATATATATTGGGTTGGTCAAAAAGTTCATTCAGGCTTCTCCATAACATCTTACAGAAAAATCCAAACGAACTTTTTGGCCAACCCGTTACATATATACACAATATATACATAAACTTATATGCATATATAATAAATGTGAGTCTATACTGATATATATATATATATATATATATATATATATATATATATATATATACATATGCCTGAATAAAATAAAGGAGAACATATACAAATGGCTCATGTGGAAAAGTTCCAGATAATTTACTTAGATGCTTTTTCCTCCAGCAGGTGGAGTATAGCTCATCACTCTTTCTAGTGGGAGTACATCCAAAGAGTACAGTATTAAAGGACAACAAAAAGAATAACTTAGGATTCCTACCTCAGCCCTACCTCAAGGTTAACGTCAACACTGATAAGTTGTGATGATACTCTTAATATGACACTTTCTCTTTGTGGTCTTCCTCCAAAAAACCCATCATAATCTGTGTCCAATTGTAAGATAAACATCAGAAAAATCCTAATTGAGGGGTAGTCTATAAAATACTTGACCAGTAGTGCTTAAAACTGAGGGCCGTCAAAAACAAAGAAAGGCTGAGAAATCGTCATAGCCAACAAGTGCCGAAAGAGACATTACTATAAAATTTAACAACGTATACTGGATGGGATACTGGAACAGAAAATATAACATTATGTAAAAGGTAAGAAAACCTGAAAAAAGTATGTGTTTTAATTAATAATTTATCAACATTGATTCCTTAATAGTAACAAATATACCAAACAAGTATAAGTTATTAATAATAAAGGAAACTGGGTGTATAGCATATGGAGATTCTGTACTATCTTGCAAATTTTCTGTAAGAAAAATACACTTTTAAATTTTTTTCTGCTTTCGCCACTTCCATTCAAAATTGTATCAGAATTTCTATACACGGCAATTAGTCAAGAAAAAAAAAAAAGAGAAAATCATGCTCACTGGAAATGAAGTAAAAATATCTCTATTCCCAGATGGCATGATTCTACATATAAAACAAAAATTTCAAAGCATTCACAAGAAAAATATACTAAAGTTAATGAATTCAACAAAGTTGAAGGATTCAACATTACCAAATAAAAATCAGTTGTGTTTACATACATTTAGCAATGAATGATCTGAAAAAAAACTAAGAAAATAATGGTGATAAGGTTTTAAAATACACAATAAAAAAGAATCCATATAACTCAACAAAAAGACAAGTAATCCATTAAAAAACAGGCAATAAACCCGACCAGACATTTCTCCATAGAAGACATACAAATGGCAAACAAGTACAGGAAAATATGCTCCCAATCATCAGGGAAATGCAAATCAAACCACAATAACGTTTAAAGTTCTAAAATTAAAAAAAATTAAATAATAAAGTTATTAGATTTTAATTCAAATAATAAATTAACTATATATTTTTCTATACTGATATAAATACTTGAATAAATAAGTGGAGGAGAAAGTACAAGTACTCATTGCTGAAGAATTCCAAACAATAAATGTAGATACTCCTCACTTCAGGAGCTGTATGTAGCTTCATTCCCCAGCACCCCTTTGGGAGTGGGCAGGAGTCACTGACTCATTACCAAAGTATAGAAAATGCAAAGAGAAAAAAATCATAACAGTGTAGTGGAGAAACCAGGCATGTGATACTTTAACCAACTGATCAAGCTTAACATTATCAAAAAAAAAATCATGATGGTATAATGCACCCTCCCTTATATTATGTAACAAAAAGGGCACTTTATGATATCCTTCCCTTCAAAAAATACAATCTCAGTCTAATCATCAACAAACATCTGAATAACTCAAACTGAGGGACATCTGACAAAACGCCTGACTAGTACTCTTCAAAACTGTTAAATAAGGTTGAGAAAAACAAAGACTGAGATGCTGTCCCACATCAGAGGTGACTCATTAAGGAGACCTGAAAACTGAATGTGATATGGTATCTTGTTGGGTTCCTCAATGAGGAAAAAGACGTTAGTTGCACCTGGTGTTATCTGAATAAAGTTTGTAGTTTAGTTTATTTAGTAGTGTTGTGTCCTTACAATTTATTAGTTTTGACAAATGCATCATATTGGGTTTTTTTTTAACATCTTTATTGGAGTATAATTGCTTCACAATGGTGTGTCAGTTTCTGCTGTATAACAAAGTGAATCAGCTATATGTATACATATATCCCCATATACCCTCCCTCTTGTATCCCACTCTCCCTATCCTATCCCACCCCTCTAGGTGGTCACAAAGCACCGAGCTGATCTCCCTGTGCAATGCAGCTGCTTCCCACTATCTATTTTACATTTGGTAGTGTACTCTCTCACTTCGTCCCAGCTTTCTCTTCCCCTTCCTCCTGTCCTCAAGTCCATTCTCTACATCTGCATCTTTATTCCTGTCCGGTCCCTAGGTTCTTCAGAACCATCTTATTTTCTTTTTTATATTCCATATATATATGTGTTAGCATACAGTATTTGCTTTTCTCTTTCTGACTTACTTTACTTTGTATGAGAGTCTCTACGTCCATCCACCTCACTACAAATAACTCAATTTCGTTTCCTTTTATGGCTGAGTAATATTCCATTGTCTATATGTGCCCCATCTTCTTTATCCATTCATCTGTCGTTGGACACTTAGGTTGCTTCCATGTCCTGGCTATTGTAAATAGAGCTGCAGTGAACATTGTGGTACATGACTCTTTTTGAATTTGTTTTCTCAGGGTATATGCCCAGTATTGGGATTGCTGGGTGTATGGTAGTTCTATTTGTAGTTTTTTTAAGGAACCTCCATACTGTTCTTCATAGTGGCTGTAACAATTTACACTCCCACCAACAGTGCAAGAGGGTTCCCTTTTCTCCACACCCTCACCAGCATTTATTGTTTGTAGATTTTTTGTGCTTCATGGTTTTTTAAGATTAAAGGAAGTTGGATTAGAGGAACTGGGACTCTCATTACTATCTTGGTTGGGAATAGAGGTATTTTTACTCTCATTACTATAGTGTGTGTTTGTGTGTGTGTGTGTTTTGAAATCTCAAAAATCCTCTTTAATCTCTGTGTAGTGGTCATGTTATAGATATAACAGGGATATTCCAGAGTTGGCTGCTTTTTAAAAATTTCAATTTTATAATCAACATAAGAGAACATAAATACCTAAATGTACAATTAAATGAAATTACATAAATTAAATAAATTACTAAGATCAAGCCTCCAATCAGTTCAGGAAGCAGCATGTTGCTAGCCTTTATGCCCTGTCAGTGTCATGCCCGTTTCCCTCTTTCTCAAGGGTACTTACTCTCCTGCCTTCTAACACAGATTAACTTTTGCCCATTTTCTACTTTATATAAATGCATTCACACAGTATATATTTTTCTAAGTCAGGCTTCTTTCACTCGGCTTTATCTTTGTGACCCTCAACCATATTGTTTTAGGTTTCACACATCTATTGCTGTACAGTATTCTATTATTTTAACATAATGATTTATTATCCCACCTACTCTTGATAGACATTTCTTTCTTTTATCCTCCCAGTGTTTGGTTTTAACAAGTAGTACTTCAACAACATGTTTATAGATGCATTTTGTGAATATTTATTCTTAGGATTATAAACCATAAGAACTTTTGGGTCCTAGGTTATATTTATATTCAGTTTTTCAAAGTGGTAGTACTTAATTTTGCACTCAATCTGTTTATGAGTTCTGGTAGTTACAGTTTCTTACCAACACTTGATATTGTTTCATTTTATCACAAGTGAAACAAAGACTTAAAATATATTCGGATACCATAAAGTTCCCTGATGCTTACTCCTAATTGTAGAATATTGGCAAACTCCAACATTATATGATATCACTTATATGTGGAATGTAAAAAAGAATACACATGAATCTGTATACAACACAGAAACAGACTGACAGACATAGAAAACAACCTATGGTTACTAAAGGGGGGGATAAATTAGAAGTATGGAATTTACAGATACAAACTGCTATACATAAAATAGATAAGGAACAAGGATTTACTGTATAGCACAGGGAACTATATTCAATATCTTGTGATAACCTATAAAAAATAAAAAAGAAAAAGAAAGCAAAAAAAAAAGAACAGATGAAATTCTGTCATTTGTAACAATGTGGATGGACCTAGAGGGTATTATGCTTAGTGAAATAAGATAGACAGAGAAAGACAAATACTACATCTTATCACTTATATGTGGAATCTAACAAATAAAATGAATATATGTAGAAAAACAGAAACAGACTCAGAGAGAGAAGAAACTAGTGGTTTCAAATGGGGAGAAGAAAGGGGGGATGGGTAGGACGGGGTAGAGGATTAACAGAGCAAAGCAACAAGGATATATTGTACAGCTTAGGGAAATATAGGCCTGATTTTGTAATAACTTTAAATGGAGTATAATCTCTAAAAATATTGAATCACTATGTTGTACACGCAAAACTAATATAATATTTTAAATCAACTATACTTCAATAAAATGAAAAAAGAAACAGTTTACTTCAAAACTAATCATTGGCAACTTCTGATGTTTTTTATATTTTTTCTTTGTAACAATTAATAGCATTTGTCAAAATGGAAACAGAGGGAAACAATTTGCATCTCCTTTTCCAAGTGTAAGATAAAAATCATGTGTGATTGTAATCAAATCTGTTTTGACATTTGGTGTTGAATCATGTTTTATTTTTAAAAAAACACATAATGAGCACTTGTATTTTTTCTTAAGTCATTGAGTTACTCTATGTTTTACTGGTATGATAGCAGTTAATAAATTATTCCTAAGACATAATTATAGTTATATTCCAACTGTTATGTATCCAAACAACATATATTTTTATTCTCTCAACAAATTTGGTCATAATGGTAATTGATTAATGCCCACCATCCAATGAAAAACTGAAATTGTCATTAACCGTCAAGTTGGAACCATGATATGTAACAACTTTGTTCCATTTTTGGCTCTATTAGAGTGAATTGAAATGGCAAAACTCTAATGTTTAAAAAAAAACCCAGCACCTCCAAAATGTAATGTACAATAGTGCTTCAAACCACGGACCAATATTGATAATTATAGTTATAATTACACTGTACTGGAATTAGGGGTGAAATAAGTTATTTTTGAGCAAAATCGTATGAAAATTAAGAATTCTTGGTGATTCTATGTAATAAGTGGAAAGTCCTGGAAACAGCAGGATAACTGCCAATAAGAAGATAAGCATAGTTAGTATGTGTGTGAAGCACTTCTGTACTGTCCTACCTAATATTTTGCCCCAGATTCACAGATTCTGTTTCAATTCACAATGAAATTCCTTAGTCCTAATATATAGAGATTTATCAAGATCATCTTAAGAACGTCTTAGAAATGCTCTAATTGTGTTACTGCTCAGCAATAACATAAAGAATTCTCATTCAATGAAAACCTAAAGGGAATTTTCCTTGAATCATTTACATCCCAGAAAATTTAAATATCATGTATTTATTAACTCCAGTCACAAATTTCCACTGTCTTTTACTTGCTTGTTTTAAAACTCCTTATTTAAAATAAATGCACATGATGTATGTTATTTTATACTGAAGAGTTTTTAGTTCTACTTATTGAAATTATAAAATATTATCATTATTAATGATTTGCCATATGAAAATCCTCTTAACCCATATTTCCCATGTTTTCCAGGATATAAGTCCAAAATAGTACTTACTTTTACATCAGTTACATATTTTATAGATTCAAATTGCTTTTATTAGTCAATTTTCTCTTAGCAATCAGTTTTGCAAAAAAACAAGGAAAATAACATTTAAACATTTACATTAAAACCTTAAAAATACCTCACTGTTCATCCTTTTCAATTTATTTTTGACTAATTAGTATTTATTCTGTTGACAATATCTTGCCAAATTTCCTTTAATGGTGATATTGTAAACATTATGTCTATGTTTAAGGCTCTTCAAAATGCTTACTTTTGAAATGACAGTTACAGGAAAGATAATACATATGTTGATTTAGAAAGCAATATTTATCTATTAGTGTTTAAATGTATATAAATATAATGTTGGTAAAACTCGTGTTCCTTTGGTTGAACTCATTGATACAGAATGAAACACAAGTCTCTATAAATCTATTTTATTTAGAGTATTTAAATATGTATTAAATTTATTCAGTTGATTTTGAAACAGAAGTATTAAATATCAAAAAATGACATATTCTGCATGACACAAATAAACTTATCTATGAAATAGAAACAGACTCACAGACATAGAGATCAGACTTTTGGTTGCCAAGGTGGGAGCAATGGACTGGGAGTTTGGGACCAGCAGATGTAAAATATATATATATATATATATATATTTATATGTAAAAAAAAATATATATAGAATAGACAAACAACAAGGTCCTACTATATAGCACAAGGAACTACATTCAATATCCTGGGATAAACCATAATGGAAAAGAATAACAATGCATATATATGTATAACTGAATCACTTTGCTCTACAGTAGAAATTAACACAGCATTGTAAATCAACTATACTTCAATAAAATATTTTAAAAAGTGTCATTCTGAAAACATACATGTGAGATTATTTCTATAATGTTAGTATTTTGAAGGAATATGACAGAATTTTTTAGAAAAGCATTGCCAACTTCATAGATTTTTAATATTAATTCAGTGAGGAAATATAATATCTCTTATATACTGGAATCAATTTGAGTGAATTGGGGGGAGGGAGAAAGAGAGATGTCAGAATAAAATAATTTTAATGTTATCAATAACATTCATAATCATAACTGTATATTTTAAAATATATCATAAAAATTGATATTTTGGCACACATAAACAATCCTAGCCAGCAGTAAATTGTAGTTTTCCTGGAATGGTTAAGATAAACATAAATATGTGTGCAGTAAAGGACAGAACAAGTCCCATAAAATAGATGAAAGTCATTTCCCATGGTATAGTAACCATAGAATAGTTATTTTCATACAGCATAAACTCAATATTTCTTGAATTGAGCTGAGATTTGATTTAATTTCTAAGTATAATACTAGTTGTAGTGATTTAAATGAATACTTGGCCAGTTTTACTTATACAACATCAATAATAGCCATGCATGTCATTAAATATTAGTCAGATTAACTTTGTAATTAGATTTGATTATAATTTTAAGATCTATTGAGATATATCTAGCCTTTGGTCAAACTTTGTTAGGAACCATGATGGTCAGCAGGTAGGACAATATGAAGGATGCCAGTGGTGTGGTTAAGATCTTGTGACAGCTAGAGAAAAAAATGCTGCACTGATGCTATGGAATCTTTTTTATTCATTATTTTTCACTCGCGTAGTTTTTCTGTAAGAGAAAATCCTAAAAGTGGAATTGTTACATCCCAAGATATTCACTTAAAGACTTTTTGACAACCATGGACAAATCTCCCTCTAGCGTCTATTTCCTCACATACCCAACAAACAGTAGTCGTCAGTCTCTTAATGTTTATAAGCTTGCAAGACAAAAATATATCCCTAACTTTTTTTTTAATCTAAAGAAAATAAAGATATTTCTACACATCTATTGCTTATCTGTATTTCTTTTTGTGACTTCTCTCTTCTTCCCTAAATTTCCTATTGTTTTAAATCATTAGTCACATGAATGAGTAAAATGCACTAATATGGTAATGGCATTAACCTGTACTGTTTATATGCACTGAATATATTTTTTCAAATTTATACGTTTTTAAAATTTTTGGTAGAAATATTCTACACAGATATTTTAAATAACATAATGAAATCATAACCTTTGCTTTTATGGAACTTGCCTAAGTTTTATTTCCTAAAAAGTATTCTTTAGCAGAAATGTTCACCTATTAAGGATAAAGGGGGTTATCTAACCTCATGCCTTTTAAATTTTATACTGGTACTCCCATAAAGTATTAAATCATTCATCCTTTACTAGCAAATTTATGTCATATACATAGCAGAAATTTTATCTGCATAAGTAATAACATGTTATTTTATATTATACTGATACTTTTACATAATACAAAGCCTGACATATTAACATAATACATGAAGTAGAAATAAATTAATATAATAATGTTGAAAATTAATATTTGGTTGAGTGCCACTCTTAGACACATGATGATTATTCAAAATGTAAAAATGTGCATTTATGTGCAGAAACACACTGAGCCTTCCAGTTTTTCAAATTTTATTCATCCCTACAGCTGATATATATAAAATACAGTATTCAACTAGTCCAACACTTTCATTTAAAGATGGAGAAAATTCATCCAAGAGAGCTTGTGTGATATATGTAAGACTTCACAGCTAACTGTGGCAGAACTGGAATAGGATTTAAAATCTCCTTATTTTCTTTATTTTACCTCATGCTTTGTAATCTGCTTACAATAGAAAGAAAATCTGAAATAATATTGGTAAGAGGAGTAGGAAGTCAAGAAAATGAACACAATTAAATGGACTCAAGTTGAATGTTTTCATTTTCTTTTTCCCCCAAATGCCTCTTTAGAATTCCTGAGCAACACTTTTGATGGTATCCTGGAAATACATAAGAATTTTACTTTATTTTATTAATTTTTACTGCAGTGTAGTTGATTTACAATGTTGTGTTAGTTTCAGTATACAGCAAAGTGAATCAGTTATACATGAACATATATCCACTCTTTTTTAGATTCTTTTCCCATATAGGCCATTACAGAGTATTGAGTAGAGTTCACTGTGCTATACAGTGGGTCCTTATTAGTTATCTATTTTATATATAGTAGTGTGTATATGTCAATCCCACTCTTCAAATTTATCCCTCCCCTCCTTACCCCCTGGTAACCATAAGTTTGTTTTTTACATCTGTAACTCTATTTCTGTTTTGTAGATAGGTTCATTTGTACCTTTTTTTTTTAGATTCCACATATAAGCGATATCATATAATATTTGTCTTTCTCTGTCTGACTTACTTCACGCAGTATGACAATGTCTATGTCCATTCTCATTGCTGCAAATGGCATTATTTTTTTCTTTTTTATGGCTGAGTAATATTCCATTGCATATATGTACCACATCTTCTTTATCCATGCCTCTGTTGATAGACATTTAGGTTGCTTCCATGTCTGGCTATCGTAAATAGTGTTGCAATGAACATTGGAGTGCATTTATTTTTTTGAATTATGGTTTTCACTGGGTATATGCCTGGGAGTGGGATTGCTGGATCATATGGTAGCTCTATTTTTAGTTTTTTAAGGAATCTCCATACTGTTCTCTCCACAGTGGCTGTACCAGCTTACATTTCCACCAATAGTGCAGAAGGGTTCCCTTTTTTTTCACACACTCTCCAGCATTGTTTGTAGATTTTTTTGATGATGGCCATTCTGACTGGTGTGAGGTGATACCTCACTGTAGTTTTGATTTGCGTTTCTCTGATAATTAGTGATGTTGAGTATCTTTTCATTTGCTTTTTAGCCATCTGTATGTCTTCTTAGGAGAAATGTCTATTTAGATCTTCTGCCCAATTTTTGATAGGGTTGCTTGTTTTTTTGATATTAAGCTGCATGAGCTGTTTGTATATTTTGGAGATTAATTCCTTGTCAGTTGCTTCATTTGCAAATATTATCTCCCATTCTGAGGGTTGTCTTTTCATCTTGTTTATGGTTTCCTTTGCTGTGCAAAAGCTTTTAAGTTTAATTAGGTCCCATTTGTTTATTTTTGTTTTTATTTTCATTACGCTAGGAGATAGATCAAAAAAGATATTGCTGCAATTTATGTCAAAGAGTGTTCTGCCTATGTTTTCCTCTAAGAGTTTTATAGTGTCTGGCCTTACATTTAGGTCTTTAATCTATTTTGAGTTTATTTTTGTGCATGGTGATAAGGAGTGTTCTAATTTCATTCTTTTACATGTAGCTGCCCAGTTTTCCCAGCACCACGCAACTATGGTCACCTAATCTATGACAAGAATTTCATTTTAAAATAAAGTGACAAAGCTTTTAGTTAACTATTAAACATGTTTTCTTCAATTGATTTATTTATATCTAGAGATCTAGTAAAACTGAATAGATTATTTTAAGATCTTTCAGAATAAAAATTATAAATTTAAAGATGCTTGAGTTTAAAAATCTAATTCATAAAAAATTGACTTAGGGTTGTGAATATAAAGAATGTCAAGCTTACCTTCTGAAGGCTTTAAAATTTTATACTTAATCCTATTTGACTTCATGAAAATTTTACAAGACAATTTTATTCATTCTAATATCTGAGATTAAAGGCACCTTTTATACATTCATAGTTTTTACATTCATATTTCATGGTTCATCAGTGTTATTAGGCAAGATTGTCATAATAGGCATCCTTTTAGTGAAATGTATCAAAACAAATAAATATAGAGGGAAATTTTAAGGTGCAAACACATGAAATGACCCTCAAAATATAAGAAACTCTGGAAGCAGAATAAGTAAATTAGATTATAAAATAATCTAATCCATGCCAGCATATATAAGACATAAAGGCATATATATCTACAGTAAAGGTAATTACAGACATTTCTATTATATAAATACAGTAGTATATAGAGAAATATATTAGAGTGTGTGTGTGTGTCTGTGTGTGTGTGTTTGTGTGAGAGAGAGAGTACAGAATTCAGGCTTTTGTATCAATTCCCGACTATCCCTAGAAAATAATTTGTAATTATTAAAGTTATTGCTCAGGAATAGTTTACAGTGTCTGATTTAACATATAACTTATGTTATTCAGAGAGTAATGTGTGTTGTATTTAGAAAGCTTCATACCGTTACCAGTTAAATGAGTTAACTGAGTTAAATACCATTAAATATACTTCGGTCAATGTGGTCAAACTATATTCACAGTAAATTTAAGTCAAGAAAATGCCTTCTTCACTATAAGTCCTCCTCTTTCTTCCTCCAAAGTCTAAATTATAGCAACAACTCTCCAAATTTTAACTCTTGTTGTTTCTACATCTATTTTAAAAACCTGACAGAATTGATAATTTGGAAAAATGATAATTTCTTTGGATGTAAACAATATTTCCATTTTTAGTCTAGAAATCATTTCATTGCTATCTTATAGCCTGTCTTCTGAACACGATGTATATTCTTCCTCACTTCAGTCAGGTGTCAATACCCCTGATTTATGAATACAGAGATCTTGGAAGGGTAAGGAAGGGTCTAGAAGAGGCCAATACACTAGTATTTCTACTTCATTCCTTTATCTTCCTTTACAAGAACTGTTTTTACTTATATACTTCAGTGGAATTCTATACATATTATAAACATATTTTATTGATAAATATTCTAATTTATTTATAGATTTTAATAGTAGGAATCCATAATAGCAGAATGATCTTTGTGCTTATTTGATCAAAGAGGGTCCAAATTTAAGGGAAGATCAAAAGTTTTTGTCATAATTAAGTTGTTTAAAAATATACTGCTTAAAATAGTGTAAGAAACTAAGCAAAAACTAAGAGTAAGTAATAAAAAGAAAATAGTCTTAGAGAATGAACTATAGTTTGTTTCTAAAGGGTCTTCCAGTTCCAAGGGCAGTTTAATTGAAAGAAGCCTGTTCTTTACTTTTTAATAACACATTTACTGTAGTCTACAGTTTAATAAAAGTTTTTGGAGTTTCAAATCCTTTAAGCATACTTAGCAGTGTCTCAAGAACAAGGTGCACTGGTGGCTAAGACAACTTTTGATACAAAAATAACACTATATAGATTTTTTATTTAGTTATTGACCTACTCCACACCTGCACATTTTTGTCATCACAAGGTTAAAGGCCCAAACTCTTCAATATATGAAACAACTGAAATTGACAATTTTTGTACCTGCCGAATAAGAATAATATTTCTAAAATAAATAATTTTCTAACATACATTTCATAGATCATGTTTTCTTTGACTATTTTGTGCCAGTTCATATATAGCTTTTTGTTATTTCATAGGATGGCAAAGCTTTTGCAATAAGCAGTAAAGACAAGCTATCAAATACTCTAAATTCTTATCCAGTGTTCAGATTTCTTGCTTATGAAATATTACAGATATTAACAGATACATACATTAACATTCATTTTTAAGGTTAGCATTTTTCCTTATGTTTCAGTTTTGCTGCACATTTAACTACTCGTTTTTACCTGAAGTTGAGTTCAAACTTTTGATACTACAGAAGTAATTTATTAAGAACTGGCACTTTAAATGTTCAGTATTAAAAGATTAACAGTGAATTATAACACTAACTGCATGTTAAACTACCATCTTGTGCAACAAATGTTACAGATAATCTGCAACCTGAAATAATATTTTACAGCTTTGGAGATTATATTAATTACAGTCACTTTAAGAATGCAATAACTAGACTGTTTTATGGTAGCCACTAAAGTCAGTTTATGTAAGTAATTATTCACCTGCTACAAAGCTTCATGAATGTATTAAGCAATCATATATGTATATATATATATATACACACACACATATATATTCTGTGTGTGTGTGTGTGTGTCTTACAAATTGTGATGTTTATAAAGTATAACACTAGTGAATGGTGTTCCTATGACAAAAAAAGCATTTGAGATAAAAATGAGTAAGCTCTGGCATCAAATTTAAGAAATATAATAAAATATAATGCCTAAATATGGATGACATAGGCTTGAATGTGCATAATCTACTTAACTGATAAATAAGTGAGATTTTACTATGTATTAAAAGATAATGCTGAATGGAAATTTTTCATCAAATATTCCTGGAAAATAACCCATTTCCATGAACAAATAAGGGTAAGTTGTTGTGATATTTATCTGAATAATTAGCCCATCAGTTCTGCAGAAAAATACCAATGCTCCTTTTATCATAGTTTATTAATGTATATTACATGTTTAATATCATGTTGACTGAATAAATAACATGATATATGGGAACACCATGTATTAAAAAAAAGAAAGAAAGATACACTGAATGAATATAATAAGAGTTACAGATAGGAAGTTAATAATTGACAAATATAAAAGGGAAAATATTGTTATTAATAGGGGCTATAAAGGCCATTGTAAAGGTCAAGCTGCAATAACCATTAAGAAAATGGCCATGAACCAGGCTGAGCAATGAACCAGGCTAAATTCTGAAAGAATTATAAAATTTCCCTAGTCCTACTATATTTTATGTAGTCTGACTACAGCTTTCAAGCAACTACCACTAGCGAGCACAATAGGAAATTTAGGTCTTAGACCTTCATCCATTGCATTGACAAATAATTAGTAAGCACTTACAACACACCAGAACCTAAACAAAGTGTTTCAAATACTCATAAAAGAAATGTTGAGATACATTTTCCACATGAACTTCTGTCTCCACTTTCTACTTCCTACCCTGCAAGAAAATATTCCTATATTTAATGCTTCAAGATAGAACTATATCATTAGAATACACTACAAGTACTATATGTTTATGTGACAAACGCCCCTTCTCAACAGATACATTTGCAGCTATACCATTCTTACCTAGGTCTAAGAATCAAATGTGGAAAACGAATTATCTAAACTCACTGCTTCCTGGTAATTTATCTTCTCTGATACTGTGCTCTAACTTTCACACTCTATTTTTTACCCTTGGACTGTGTTCTTTGATTAATTATCTTGTAAATGTATTCATGTTATGCATTTTTCCATCCACTCATATTATTTACTCCCTTTCCCCATGAACAAGTATAGTATATTTGATGCAGTCTGAAGCATTTGGCAAATGTACCAATTGGAAAGTCAGGAAAGAATCATGGTACCCGCACTTCAGCTATTTTTTTTCTGAGGTCTCATTATGTCCTTATTCAGGATTTCATAGCCTCTTGTGCCCAGTATGAACTCTCAGATGTTGACCGAATAACTTTTCTACTCCAACATTCTTGGCAATATGCATTTCAAGTTAGTATTTCCCCCCCACATTTTATGCTAATACCAAATATGTTTCAATCTTTGAAGACAGAGAATCCATGATAAAAGACTACACTGTTTAACAGATAAAAGAAAATTCAGAAATATTGAGAGCTGTGATAGCCAGCACAGAAAACAAATTACGTCTGACTGTTGTCACTTACTGGGACAATCCAAGTACCTCCTCCTATTCTAAGAGAAGTAGCTCCAAAGTAGCTATAAGCAAATACAATATTAAGCAAAAGAATTGGTAGAAGTATGAAATTGAGGCTCTTCCTACTTTCAGTAAAAACATATCTGACCAGGAGGGTAACACAAATGTGTGAAAAGAGAAATAAGAGAAATACCACACCATGAAAGACTGAGGATATTTTCTGGCAGGGCGAAAGAAGCACACTACCACGGAAAGATTTCTGATTAAAATAGGAGTTTGTTGATTTTGACTTAAAGTTCTATGTACAAATAATTTGTCCCTATATTTAACTGCTTGGTAACTGAATTTCTGAATTCAATCAAGCCTAAATAATTATTGTTTTCCTTAATGTAGAGATAACTAACTATAGATTCTCCATATCATTTTGTGAGTGTTCACAAAATCTTACAGGGAAGAAAGATTTTTCATATCCATGAATACTCTGATCACTTAAATGTTTTATTTACTGAGTCAAAAATTGTTCCTAAACTCATTCAAGTTAGCAACCATTCCATTATATGGTTGTTTTCAGAAATGATTGTGGAGAATTTCAGATGAAAAGAGAAAATATTTTCGATCAAAACTCTAACATTCTCATAAGTTAAAGAAAATAGGATTTCAGTTTTAAAAGAAATGCTTGAAGGGCACAATAATTATCATAACAGATTATTATAAATACCTCAAATTAAAAATATTTCAATGAAATAATTATCACTGCAAGATCTTTCACAGATGTAAACATCAGAGGAAGGCCAGTGGACTGACATCATAAGAAAGATGGGAAGGATTAATCACAGAAAACTGCATTAAACCAAATGCTCATGTGTCATTGGATATATATTTATGTATCATCTAGTTGAAATATATTTAATCTAAATTTAACTTTATGTTTATATTTAACTGCTTCTCATCATTAGAACTGTACATTTTTTTTTTTTTTTTTTTTGCGGTATGCGGGCCTCTCACTGTTGTGGCCTCCCCCGTTGCGGAGCACAGGCTCCGGACGCGCAGGCTCCGGACGCGCAGGCTCAGCGGCCATGGCTCACGGGCCCAGCCGCTCCGTGGCATATGGGATCCTCCCAGACCGGGGCACGAATCCGCATCCCCTGCATCGGCAGGCGGACTCTCAACCACTTGCGCCACCAGGGAGGCCCTAGAACTGTACATTTTATACTTAAGAATATACAAAACTACTTAGCTCTCAGTCACTTTTCTCTAATCAATTCTACAGTTCTTCCTAAGCCTTCTTCCTAAAGTACAATTAGATCACATTAATCCCTGATTCAGAAAAAAAAAATCAATGATGCCCCATTGCCTAATGAACTAAACTCTTACTCCTTAGGATCAGATCTCCTTATAATCTGGTCTCAACCTCAATTCCCCAAAACATGTGCCATCTCTCTTTTGCTCATTCTGTGCTCTCTAGCAGCATAATCAAATAGAAAAATGTTCACATATAGAAAATGATAAATTGTTCAGCTTAGCAAAACAGGGTATTTTTTCTACCTATGCTTTGAGAATAATTAGTGATTACTTCATACTACCTGTGAGAAGGTTTGGGAGGAATGGTGATATTAGAAATAATAAAGAGGACACAGTGGCAGTGACCCACATCTCTCACCCTGATTTGTTCAGTGCTAACACAGTGTTTTTCTTTTCATATGTCCCTACCTCCAACTTTGTATAGTTCTTTACATTTTACTTAGAGCACAAACTGCTTACCTGTGTACATGGCTGTTTATATATAAAATGTATATATTTACATACATACACACATACAAAATGGCTATTTACATACAAAATGTGTCTCTTTAACAGAAAGTAAGTTTAAGGGGAAACATGTAGATTTTCTGGATTTGTTTAAGTCTTCAACATAGTTTCTTTCTCTGTACATGGATGAGAGTTGGAGATTCATTATCTAGTTTAACCAATGTGAGGACACAAGAATTTTCCCTTTCTATGAAACTTTGGGCTGAAAAGTATCTTCCCACTGGCTTAAGAAAAGAAAAAGTGTTTCCTCTCTGCTTAGGTGTAGCTATGATCAAACAATAATCCAAATGAATTCTGAACCTGAGACTGCACAACACACATGCATTCAATAAACATTTGTCTTATTAAAGTAGTATAAAAACCTTAAAAATAAGAAGCTAACAGAAATGAAACAGTTGATATCCAGAGGATTGTGCATGACAAACATGAAAATTACCATGCAAGTATGCCTCCAAAGCCCAAAGCACTTGGATATGCCATAGTAACCAACACTTTAATAAAACAAGCTGGGTCTGGTTCCCAAGTAAGGGGCTAGGAAGTCACCACTCCATCCCAACTACAAGTAAAAAACTGAACAAACTAAAAAGTCAACAACTTTTCTTAGATTCATAAGAGAAGGGAGGACAGAGAGCAAACTGTTGCCCCTAAGACTGCAGAGACAGGCGAACACAGGGAGTCAGGACTTACCAGAACAGAGACTCATAAACAGAAATCAGTGCCAGGGACAGAAAACCTGAACTGTAATTGGTGAATTACTGGAGGCTCAGTGAAAAGTCAGAGAGTTAAAAACTCCACTGGGATTCATTGGTGGGGGTGGCCATACCCACACTTTTCATACTTTTGTGAGTTTTACCTCCAGGAGCTGGACTAGGTTTTCACAGTAAACATTGGAGAAAAATCTCTTTATGCTTCCAGCAGGGGGAGAAGAAAAGGAATCATTTTGAAATATTCCGGAACACTGTTTCTTCTTAATAAGGCCTGTACTCAGGAAAAACTATCTAACCAGAGCCTAACCTGCTGGGGTTTTAGAAAAGTCTAACTGATCTAGGAGAAGGGAAATACCCAACTCCAGCCAGCTCTTAGCTGTCCATGTGAGAAAAGAGAAATACCCAATTCTAGTCCACTCCAGTCATTTTGTCCAATTAAAGGGGGAGGAGGGAAAACTGAGCACTTGTGAAGTTCACAGTCCAAGGGCATAGGCTACCAAAGACTAAGACCTAACTGTAGGGCTACAGAACACTTCCCTTCCCTCCACCACTTTACCATCACATTACTAAAGGTCTATTTACAACAGATGCTTTTACCTATTGCATCATACCTACCTATGAAGAAAAAATTATAAGGTAAAAGTTAACAAACAAAATTTGAAGAGACAGGACAAGCTTAAGAACCAGACATGGCAACAATGTTGGAATTATCTGACTGGGAATTTAAAACAACCATGCTCAATATTCTAAGCGCTCTAATGGATAAAGTAGACAGCATGTAAAAACAGATGGGCAGTATAAGTAGAGAAATGGAAATCATAAAAAAGAACCAAAATGAAATGCTGGAGATCAAAAACACTGTAACATAAATTTAAAATGCCTTTGATGAGCTTATTAGCAGACTGGACATGGCTGAATAAATAATCTCTGAGCTAGAATATATCAATAGAAGCCTCCAATACTGAAAACCAAAGAGAACAAGACTGGAAAAACAACAACAAAAATAGAACAGAGTATGCAAGGATGGGGGGACAACTATAAAAGGTATAAAATACACATTAATGGTAATAAAAGAAGGAGAAGAGAGAAAGGAATAGAAGAAATATCTAAAACAACAACGACTGAGGATTTAACCAAATTAATGTCAGAGACCAAACCACAGACCCAGGAAGCTCAGAGAACACCGAGTGGGATAAGTGCTAAAGATAAATCTATCCCTTGGCATATCATTATCAAACTACAGAAAATCTAAGATTAAAAAATCCTGAAAGAAGTCAGAGAAAAAACAACAACTGTAGCAACAATAACAACACCTTACATATAAAAAGAAAACAAGGATAAGAATTACATCTGACTTCTCAAAACCTATGTAGGCCAGAGAGAGGGGGATGAAACATTAAAAGTGGAGAGAGACAGAATTTTTTACCCTGCAAAATTATCTCTCAAAAGTGAAGGAGAAATAAAGACTTTCTCAGATAAAAATAGAGGGAATTTGTTGCCACTTGCCTTGCAAAAAATGTTACAAGAAGTTCATTACAGAAAAGACAAATAATATAGGTTAGAAACTCAGATCTACATAAAAAGTGAAGAGTATTGAAGAAAGAATAAGTGAAGGTAAAATAAAAACTTTTATTTTTTATTCTTAATTTTTCTAACATATAAGTTTGTTCAAAATAATATCAAAACTGTATTCAATTATGTATGTTTAGGTAAATGCCATATATATACACACACACATACACACTTATATGCTTATATAAAAGTGAAATAAATGACAGCAATGATACAAGGTATGGGAAGGAGAAATTAGGATTATTTTGTTGTTATAAGATGCTCACACACCTATGAAGGTTGTTTTCTTAGCTTAAAAAAAAAGCTCATGGCTAGAGTTTAAAAACTTCATGAGTTGGTAATCCCCTTTGAGAGAGAGTTTGGAAGATGGAATGAAGTGTAGAATTTATACTCTGATACTTAAAAATAATATAGTATGAAATTAACCAAAAATAAATATGCTGTGATATTTCAAAACATAAAGGATGAAATCAATTGTTTAACAAATTGTGTTAAACCATCAATACCATGGAATGCCATTCAGCAATAAAAAGAAACAGCTATCAATATCCACTACAGTTTTGATAGATCTCAATTTAATTATGCTTAGTGATAAAAGCCAATCTAAAGGTTAAATGCTGTACAATTCCATTCATATAACAATCATGAAATGACAAATTATAGAGATAGAGAACAAATTAGTTGGTTCCAGGGGTTAGGGAGGGGGGATGAAGGGAGATGGCTATGGTAAAGTTAGAAGCACAAGGGGACTGATTGATTGAACTGTTCTATATCTTAACTGTGGCAGTTGTGACAGAAATCTACATGTTATGAAATTGCATAGAACTAAATACACAGAGTATGTAAAGCTAATTAAGTCTGAATAAGATTGATGGATTTTATTAATGTCCTTTTGTGATACATATGGATTAGAATATTGTACAATACCAATGGAAGATGTTACCACAGCTGGGAACTGGGTAAAGTGTACATGGAGTTTCTCTATATTATTTCTTACAACTGTGTGTGAAGCTACAATTATGTCAGGAAAAAGTTATTTTAGACCAAGAGGCAAGACAAAGAGTGTCTGAAAAAATGTTTAAGAACATTAAATACAAATTATGAAGATGAAAAATAAATTCATTAAAACGCTTTTTAGATTGATTACAAGTCCTGGATCTGGATCCAACTACTTCAATTCCTATAAGGCATATTGGAAAACAAGTTGAATAGAAAAAACAAAAACAAACAGAAAAAACACAACTTATATATTAATTGAAACTAGGTGGCAGGAAATATGTGACTGTTCTGCTAATAAATGGTACAAAAGTACATCTTCTTCAAGTATTAATAATCCAAAATGAAATTGCAGCATACATATAAAAGAATTAAAAAACAAGCTCCTCCCAGTAGAATAAACAAAAACAGATGAAATTCATCCTGAAATACTGGAATATTATGTCATGACAATCTGACATGAATTTGAAAAATTATTGAAGAAATTACAGCTACAATGAAACAACTCAAAGCAAATACAGGAACTCAGGCAAACAACAAGTGGTGTGTAGTAAACAGAGGATGTGAATCATGAATTGTACGATTTTAGGAAAGAGATTGAAGGGAAACTTATTTCATAAATAAAAAATAAATAATAAGAGCATGAGAGAAATAGACCCCATAAAAGTTCAGGAGGTAATATGGAGTATAGAATGAGAAAACAAATAAAATGAAAAAGAAATAGAGGAATACCTGAAAAGATTCAGATAGGATATAACTGTAACAGATACTTATGGTGCCCTCCCCACTTCTCTTGTGTCTTACCATTTCAGTGCATTAGCCACACTTTCACTACCAGCATCTCTCTTTTCCTGAAAGCTTTTTATCAGCCTCTGGAGACCTCCCTGCCTGTGCAGATGGTAAACTGGATGTGCGATAAAAATATAAGCCCTGAAGAGCAGACTTTGATCCATGCTTGATAGGATTTTATCCTAGCTTTCTTGCCCCTCCACTGAGTTTACCCTGAAGCTCATGTTTTTTATTAACTCTGAGTTCTTCACTGGGTTAAGTTCACGTTGCCCATGATGACAGTTGGATAAGATACACTTTATCACCTGCCTTTCCTTTCCTGTTTTCCTTCCTCCTTCCCATAACACTTTTTAGAATGATATTCCATTAAAACTGCTTTCATTAAATCCTACTTGTCCAAGTGTCTGCTTCTAGCAAAATCCAAACTAAGACAGGTATTAACAGCTATGAATTTTTGAAGCAGTTTTTCAGGATATTATTTGGAAATTGAATTTTTGTTGTCCAAATGGCAACAAGGATTACATTGCTGGTGCTAAGTGGGTGGTGATAACCCTTGGTGAGCTGAATCATCACAATTACTGCAACTCTCACATGTGATGAATTGGGATATAACAGATGTGGAAGAAGATCTGTGACATGTAATATCTCTAACAATGGAGAGATACGGAGGTAGCGGTAATTATAAGAAATGTGGAGTTGGTTATTTGTTATTAAGTACCACTGAAGCAAAGATGGAAGAAAACAAGCTCAGGTCAGTCAGCTGCTAACTCAAACATGGTGCAAAAGTTACAGAGGAGCCTCTATCACATTGTAAAGGGACCCTGATCTCTGGCATCAAAAGGCAAGTCTGTGCTCAAATTCATGCTTAAGCCCTGATTATAAGAAGAAAAATGCTACAAATAAGGCTGAATATAGAGCGCTGGCAAGCCTCTGAGACTAAATTAAGGACAATGATATGGATAGAATAGGACCCTGAGATCTGAGGTAAGGATACCTACACTGAAATATTTGAGAACTTTGAACCACCAGATTTCCCTGGAGCCTCTGAGCTCACAAAAGTCATAAAGAGGCCTGCCCTTGACTATGACCATGAAGACTTTACATGATGTCTTGCAAGGTAATACTCACTCTATTCAAGGTCTGAAATCACTACCCCTGATTGTTTCTAGATAAATAACTAGGGCCAAATTTCAACATGGAATAACTGGAGAAGTATTGTGTCTGATCCAGGAAATAAGAGCTTAATCACGAAAGGAACTGAAATAACAACTAATAAGTACTGGAAGGTACTAGAGTAACATTTATGGGGAAATGATCTTGAATGTAGAGGACCACAAGGATGGAATATAAGGCTGGATGAGCAAGAATTTAGTGACAGTGGAGGCCTTTCCCCTTCTTCAGTATTTAAAATCCTGGTAGGAACATGTGGGTACAATGATGGCCCATAGCTAATAAATTGGAGATTCTGACACTGCCTTGACAAAGTATTGAGGAACATACTCTGAGATACAGGTACACGAGGACAGATTTATTATGTAAGACTAGAAAACCCAACTCATTGTGTGTGTTTCACCAAAACAATAAGAAATGCACTAGTGAGGGAGCATTAATACCACTAAGAAGCTCAACAGTGGTGTTCCTCTGTAGGCCAGAGCTAATTATAGGGATATCTGCTGTGGAACTTGAATTGATGGTGTCAGTGGCAAAGACAGAGTTCTGGAATAGCAGAGACCTGTTGACTGCACTTAACTGTCAGAGATAATGTAAATATTATTAGTGTAAAGAACTTGGCAGAAACTCCACACAGCATATTTTCTACCATTGAGTCCTCTAAAACCACAGATTTGTTTCAATCATACGGCCTAAGTAGCATGCTACGTTATATCAGAGCATATACGTTTTTAAATGCCATCTTTTGATCTGGATGTTGCTCAAGTCTGATAGTCTTCCAAATTACCCAGTGAATAAGCTGAAGTAATATTTCCCTTTGTGGTGGACACCATCTCCAAAACTCAAGCTGACCTACCAAGTCATGTGCCTCTTTCTTGGTGGTAGGATTTGGAAAGTACAACAGCTTGTTCTTTGAGAGGATGACCCTGTGGATGGTTCCACTGGAAGCACTGTGGGATTGGAGTGCTATCCTTCTAGACATGGTATATATTTTAAACTAATGAATTGGTGTTATATCCCTGATCAGTGTAATGTTGTGTCTTCAACAAAGAGGTGAATGGAGAAGATTCCCTGCTCATCATTCTTCCCTGTGATTCACCTGAGAAATGTAAGCTTCCCTTCCCCATAATTTTTATCTCTGATGAACTAGAGTTCCTAGTTCCCAGAGAGGAATAATGCTTCTATCAGAATCCATGGTAGAGGGTTTCACTAAACTTAAACCTAATGCCATCTCCCATCTTGTGCTCCTCATACCAGTAGTCCAGGAGTCAAAGAAAGGAGTTACTATGCTCACAAGTGTTACTTATCCTGGTTATCAGGAGGAAAATAGGATTTCTGCTGCTTAATGGGGGCAGAAAGAATTATCAAGCTATTCAGAAAACTCAATGGTACACTTATTGGTGCTTTCATGTCAAACAATAACTTCTTATCTATGTAAAATTTTATAAAAATCTTCCCAAAAGTTAATTATTAAAGGAGAAAATAAAAACTGATGTGGGTAGTTATGTATAGATTACCATAAAGTATACAGCAATTAGGATGCATCCAGCTGCAAATAACAGAATCATCTCACTAGCATTGGCCTAAGCAATGAAATGATTATGTATTTTCTATGAGAAAAGCTAGAGTTAGGCAGTTCCAAGTTGTTTTAATAACTCAATAATATTATGTCATTGCAATTACATCTACAATTTTTTTTATCACCTTTTTCCCCCTGATGGTTACAATATAGCCACTTTGGGTCCAAATACCACATCCTTACTCTAGCACATGTAGTAATAGAGAAGAGGCAGGGTTTAAAGTCTTTCCCAGTGTGAGGTATCATCTTTACACTGCACCAACTCAGCAGACTTTCTTACCTATCTTATTGGCCAGAAAAGTGCCAATAAGATATACTGCACATACCCTCCATTTTGAAATTAGATCACATACTAAGACTGAGTGCCCAAGTAACCCCTGGCTTTGAGTTGGAACACCTAGAGAATATCTCTTCAGCAGTTTGAATAAAGATGGCCAAAATTAAGAAAAGTAAAATAAATTAGTCTCTCATGCAATCCAAATATCTAAAAATACGATCATACTGATGGGTGGAAAAATTGTGATACTGATGGGAATTATCAACAAATCAGTAATATAAATTCTAAATGTAATGAAGCTAAAAAAAGATATTTGCAGGCAAAAAAAGTTAAAGAATAGCTTTGCTAATGGATCTCTTTGGTTTATTTATAAATCAGGCAATGAAACAGTCATTTTATTCGCTAAACATCAACACTTACAGTGCATGGCTGTGTGCCCTGATTATCAAACGTTATTAGATGTTTAAAGATAAAATTATGCATATATCTGTAATTTATGCAGAACAAATATCAAAATAAATCTATAATGAATGTTTACAACATATTTATTTAATATACACTTAAAATGAAAGCATTTTAATTGCTTCTTCAGGCAGATTAGCTCTTCAAACAAACTAATGGAAAAAGTCTTACGATTATATTTATACATACTTTTTTTTGTATAATTAAGACACCCCCTTTTCTGAAATTCCTTATGCAATAGCTTATGCAGTGAGTGCCAAAGCAACAGAGTCATTTGTTGTCAAGTGTAAAGCTTCTAACCGAAATATCTACACAATTTTACTCTACAAATTAGAAAAATAGCTATTAGCAGCTCTTTGAATCCAAGTCTGCTCTACTTCAAGATACATTTCTTGCTTTTGCACTACAATTCATCAATTACCATCAAGTTAAAACAAATCCTAGGACTTCCCTAGTGGTGCAGTGGTTGAAGAATCTGCCTGCCAATGCAGCGGACATGGGTTTGAGCCCTGGTCCGGGAAGATTCCACATGCCGCAGAGCAACTAAGCCTATGTGCCACGACTACTGAGACTGCGGAAACTACTGAAGCCCGCATGCCTACAGCCCATGCTCCGCAGCAAGAGATGCCACTGAAATGAGAAGCCCGTGCACCACAATGGAAAGTAGCCCCCGCTCGCTCGCTGCAACTAGAGAAAGTCCGAGGCAGCAACGAAGACCCAACACAACCAAAAATAAATAAAATTAAAAAAAAAAAACAGAAAAATACCCCCCAAACCCTAAATGCTGAGTTAAGGTCTATTAACATTACTTGGGAATTTATAAGATATTACAAGATTCAGTCAGTTTATTCATTTAATAAATATGTATGGTATAAGTGGGTAGTGTGGTGTATATGAACATGAATAATGCATCTTTTAAAATATACAGTTTTCACTATAATAAATATTGGGTTGGCCAAAATGTTAAGATCTTAATGGAAAAACCCGAATGAACTTTTTGGCCAACAAATACTTGTAGATAGAGTTGCACCATTTCTGATGGAAACTATTGGAATTCTCTGCCTTTCCTGAAAATACGCCTCTTCGTTGCACTGGACAAATGTTCATGACAATCACAGCATTTCTAAATCATTGGTAGCAAATTTTCTTTTTAAATTTCAAAATGTGATTTCACAGTCAACTTAAATCCTGATTAAAGGTAGCTGAAGTAGTTTCCCACAGCCTATGGGCCTCACTTTCCATGTTGTCTCTGCCTGTTTCAAAATTATAAAAGAGGAAATTAATGTAGTTGATCAAAAATCTCAGATATGGGAGATGACGACAATGGTCCCCAGATTTTGTGAAACTAGGAATACTGGTGATATTTTGAAATTTTCAGCCTCTGCTAAAGTTGACAGTTCCCTTGAAAGCATCTTCTATTTTTCTCTGTCTACCAAAATCCTAACCACCCTAATAGGCCCAATTCCATCCCTGGTGGCTGAGTTTATACTAACACATCACTTTTTAGAATTTCTACATGACCTATTTATCATTTAATTCATCTGATATTTGCTGATTCACATGTGACAAGGGAGTGTTTCATGGTTCAAAGACCCTGAGAGAAAACAGTGATAGAAGAGAACTGACTTCTGTCATTACTGGAATTCCTCTAACCTCAAAGGATAGATTAAGAAACAGCAAAATATAAGTAAAGAGAAAGATCTGGAAAAAGACAATGAAAGATATTGCGCTGCGATTTTCCTTTATAATGGATGAGTCAAGCTTTTCTCACTTAGATATATGTTAGTAGAAAACAATCACTCTACCCAATGAAGAAAATGTCTATGTTTAGATTATGCCTGAATTTTATTTCTGGATGGTCCACAACATAATTTTATAAGAGGGTAAATTTGGGCACATAATGTGGACACAATTAGAGAGCATGCAATTAAAACCATGAAGAAACAATACATCTTTCTAATTACATCACCCATCCAAATACTTAAAAATCAAAAATACCATGTGAGAACTTCTGGTTTCAAGGTGAAAAATTAAATGTTTCACTTTACTCTTAATGCACTACAATATACAAGTTTCTCTGATGACCCCAGTCTTTGGCCAGGAATACCATAAATTGTTATACTAGGCAACAAACCCACAGAAATAAAGCTTTTCCTCTATCTGTCCAGCTGGTATTTGGGACTGTTTTAGTGGAACATTCAAACTTTTGAATCTCTTTCAGTAATATAAATGTATTTTTTAAAGTAAAGTATTTTGGAAATAAAATATACACTCATAAAAGTGCACAAATCAGGAATGCACAGCCAAATGAATTTTCACTAACTGAATACATCCATCTACCCATTAAGCTGATCAAGAAATTAACCAAACTGAATATTCGCACCACATCTGAAGCTCCCCACATATGCACCTCTAGGCACTAACCCCAATAATTTAAAATCTGAGACAGAAAAACTTGACTATAAAATTATCACAAATTTAAAACAAATATTATACATTACATACATAAAGCATATAACACAAATATTATACAGCATATGCTCTGTAACATATATATTAATTTAAAATTGTGATATTTTATAATTAAGTTTTCTGTCACATTTAACTTTAAATTACTGATGGACAGAAATTATACCTTATTCATTGTTATATTTCCCACATTGAAGTACTAAATATGCTTTGTAGAAAATAGATAATAAAATATTCATTGAATTTCCATTTTATCAATGAAAGCTCTATAGAATTTTTACTTTTTGGATTTGCTAAATTTTTACATGCTTTATACTACATTTAATGTGCTGCTGATAAAAACTGGTTAGTGAATACATTAATTTTATTCAACTGCAAATTATGTCAGACTGTATTATTGTCTGTCTAATATGATTTAAAAATAGGATTTTTCTTTCTTTATTGTCACTTGTATCTGCATGTTAAGTTGTGGTGTGATCATTTTCTTTAAAAAATATTAAACTTCAGCCCTACTATATTTGTAACATTATAACTGAACATTTAGAGAGATGTCAATTTTTACATTTTCTTTCAAAAGCTATGTTGAGTCCCTCAAATAATGCAATCTGTGCAATAATGCAATCAAGTAAATGCATCCCTGGTAATTTCTTTATGGTCAAATAGGATTTTAAAAATTATTTAAAATGAGATTTTTAAAAATGAATTATCAAAACAACCACTTTAGTGGGAACCTAACTGAAATGATTGTTAAAATAAAAATGAAACAGTCTCACTCAAATTTAATTATAATTCTGCTCTTTTTCCTCCCTCAATATATTGTGCTTTGAATGTTTACAACTGATTAACCTCTATTTAATTCACAATATGTTTATTACATGACTTGATCTTATTTCAAATAATTACCACGGTAATTTTTTTATCAAAAGTGGTTGAAGCTAGAAGACCACAAGTTAAAATAGAGTAAACCACAAAAGACTAGAATCTATCTCCAAAGAAGACATTTTCACCCAATTTTTATATTAATTAATTTTAGTGTTCTGTCAATATTTTCTTCCAAATTTAGTTATATTTTGCATATTCTACATTTACTGTATGTAAAAACCATTATATGCCTAATTATTTCATATTATTTTCAATGATGTACGATTTAATGATCAATTATTACTCTCATTCTACCATAAGCCTGTCAAAATTCTAAAGCACAATTAAAGAATCAATAAAAATGCATACACAAATGAACAAATACAAATAAATCAGGAAGTCATGAAAGCAGAAAGTGGGAGAAGCAAAGATTAAAAATGATACACAGAAAACACATATTAGAAATATTTCAAAACAGAACAAAATTAAAAATAAATATGAATGGATTAAACAAAATAAAATGAAATTAGAAAGTAAAAACCAAATGAAATTTGATTTCAAATGAAATCAAATGAAATTAGAAAGGGAGATATTTTAGATATTTATAAGTGAAGACATAAGTCTAAACAAACAATGTGTTATAGAGAAAATCATTATGAAATATAGGGATGAAATATAGGGATGACAAAACAATAGAAGTATCACATATAAAAATTTAGGGATAAAACTGAAGTGACAATTATAGCAAAGTTTTTACTCCATTATTCCAGATGGTGGAGACAAAACTCAGAAGCAAACATAAGTGCTCAAGAGAGGGAACCCACCCAAGTAACATTTTACATAATTTCAGTGAAGTTAGGAGGTGGACAACTGTGCCTAACTTACTATGTAACCATGAGAACTTGTAATGATTGATTGCATCAGAAACTGGCTGGGGAGGAGGGTACTTTAACAACCAGAAGAACACCAGGCAACCAAATGGGTCACGTAGAAGAAGTAGCATACTACTACCTGTTTCTGCTGGAGATCAGAAAGCTGGTGGTTCCTCCTGAACAGCTCAGCCTGCTGAGTTAACACACTCAGGGCAGTCACAGGACAATGCAGGCCATAGGAAACAAAGGGCTCATGTCTCCTCATACGAGGTAGGAATTCATTTTTAAGACAATACATAAAATGACTGAAGATAAAAGATCTAAGGATTCCACTCAAGAAACTATGCCATAAATAAAGTAAACATAAAGTAGGAGAAAGGATCAACAAAATCAAATAGCTTTTAAAAATATATTAGAATAGTGATGAAATAAAAATTTATATTCTAAGGTAAGTCAAGGAAAATTTGAACATTAACATTTTTTCCCTCTCTCCTCTACTGTGCATTGTGTATCTGCATTATGCATCGACCAAACCTCCCCATGGGCAGAAATTCCTACTCAACTATAAAGAGCAACATTCTCCTAGCCTCAACAAGATAACTCCTTAAGAGATAACCTTTCTTCTTAATCTTGTAAGGGGCCATGATGACCCATGACCCACTACTCACTTTGTACATGTAGCTCTGGATTGTGTAAACTGTCAATGATATTTCATTTAATGTACAACCCTCTGTCTCAAAGACTTAGGTAACTGTGCTTTGACCTCTAATGGGCGGAACAGTTCTCAGAGCTTTCTGAGAAGCTGTTCCCAGGTTATAATCCTCAATTTGGCTCAAATAAAATTTTCCATATCTTTCTTAGATCGACTAAGTATTTTTTCGTCAAGAATAGTATGGTAGTTGGAAGTATTCTGTGGGAAAATATCCTCCTACAAACACCTAGAAATTACAGATAAAATATAAAAAGCATCATTTAACTTATGTGTCTGAACTCTCTCTCTCTCACACACACACTCACACACACACACACACACACACGCTCTCTCTATTTATTAGTACCTTTACTGACACAGTTTTCCTGTTTTTTGAATAATGGAACCCACATTTTTATTTTGTACTGGGCCTCACATATTATGTAGTCAGCTATGATCCCCCCAAAAGAAGTAAACTCAGTGTTAACCTCCTGTTGGTTGTCCAGTAAGGCATCAAATAACAACAGAAACAAGTATATCTGTAAGGAAACATCCTCAACAATATTTCTCAGAATTAGAGCAGGAAGAGCCCAGTCATGTGTAAAATGAAATGGCCCTTACAAATCTCTGGGCCCTAGGATTTAAGATCTTTCACTGTCAAAGTGGCAAAATCATGAAACCGCTGGCAATATATCAATATGTGCATATATCTGGCATGAATCTACTACATAAATATTACTTTAAAGACTGGACTCATATATACAGTTATATATCATACATTTTTCATTTTAACCAGGAAACAATGAATTTTACCCTTTCATGGAAAATTACTTGAATGATGGTTTTTAGGACGGCACTATATGCCATCTGACACATGTCATCATTTATTTGACCATATTTGTGAATGTGTAGTTTCAAAAATAAACAATCATATATTTTTAAAACTGCCTTCAATTCTGATTGTTTCCTAAGAAAAATCACTAAAATTACAATTATTGCAACTTTTTTTTATTTTAAAAGCTCTTTACAGATTATGGATATTCAATATTCACTTAGACTTCTTTTTTAAATTGATACTGTATCTTTTTATGGTGTTTGGCAAAAATGTTTTTAAAGTTTGAAGAATTTATTCTCTTGATCTTTTCTTTGCAAAATTGTTTGCCTTTTCATTTGAATACTTTGAAAACTCTCTCTGGTCATAAGACTATTTAAATATTTACAAGTTGTTATAATTTAATCTGTGAGCCTCTGAGATTTGTGAGTGTGGGTTTGGCAGTGGTTAGAAGCTGAAGATCATTCATTTATTCCTTATTTATTATTGGATTGTCATACATTAAGGTATTCCCATGTATAAAGTTCTTTTAAGACTATCTGTTATGTTTCAGAGATTTGACTACGGCCAACAAACAGCCGTTAAAATTGTAATTTTAACTATCTTTCCTCAGATGAAGTTTGCAACCATTAAGAACCAGTTTACACTTGTTAAGACCACCAGTTTGCAATGGTTCAGAGCACAAGTTCATAGAGCTCGGCTGCCTGGTACCTCATCTCTAGAGCCACCACTTACAAGCTGTGGAGTACTGGGTAGGGTTCCTAAGTATATTTGTCTCATTCTCATCATATTCAAAAGGTGATAATAACTACCTATTGAGAGATGTAAAACTTAAATGATATTATGTACACACACACAGTCACACACATGTAAGCACTGAAAATTGACTATGACATTTAAATATTCAAAAAATGATGACAATTTTTACTGACTCTAATAATATACATTTTTCTTTCTATCATCTATCTGTCTATCTATCTATCATTTACCACTCCTGAAGCCTTTAACTTTCATTTCAATAGTTGTCTCTTATTTGTGTTTGGTTTTGATTAATTAACTAGTTAATAATTAACTGTAGCATATACATGTAATTTTCTCTGTCTCTTGCTCTACAGTTCCTCACTTCACCAGTTACTGATGAAAATTAGTCATATTTTTATATTTATATCTCAACAAGGAAAAGTTTTATAACTAGTCTGTTTTTCCTTTGTTCTTAATTTTGTATTTTATTTAATTGCCGAATATATTCTTTACCTTTAAAATGAGGCAAATCCACAAGGCCATCACTTTGATTAATTGCATTCATATTTCTAGAGTTATATCTGATTCAATAGATGGGATCACTCATTTTCTTTCAATAAACTTTCTTGAATTATATATTTTAGTTTGTTAATACTGTTTTTATTTTTATTTTTTTTTGTGGTACGCGGACCTCTCACTGTTGTGGCCTCTCCCATTGTGGAGCACAGGCTCCCGACGCGCAGGCTCAGCAGCCATGGCTCACGGACCCAGCTGCTCCGCGGCATGTGGGATCTTCCCGGACCAGGGCACGAACCCATGTCCCCTGCATCGGCAGGCGGACTCTCAACCACTGCGCCACCAGGGAAGCCCTCTTAATACTGTTTTATTTTTGGAAATGCAAATTATGCACATGCTAGATTTACTATTTCTCTCTTTTAACATTTCTTCTGTTTTCTCTAGTTATTTTTGTTCTTGCTTAATTTATTTTGCCTGGTTTTCTGAAGTCTGCTCTGGGTTTATGGTGGCCTTTTTATGATGCATCTTTTTCTTTTCTGTTATTTCCATATGGCTTTCATTTTTTTTTTATCATTTCCCATTCTTTCTGAGCACCACCAATAGCTCATTTAATAATATTTTTTTGTAATTTTTTACTGATTTTTCCAAAAATTCCTCTAAATTCTTGGGGAAAATTTTGAAGATAATTTTCATCTCTTCTTTAACCAAAGTTTTGTGTGTGTTCATGTGTCTCCTGTCACCTGTTCTTCCTGCCATTCCTATTTCAGTACTTTTGGTTCAGCCTGTTTAGGTGTTCCCCTCTCTTCTGGTAGCACACCTTCATATATATCATAGTAGCACTATATAACATTTCCTTTTCATCAAAAACTCCTCATTTCTCATTTTGTTTTCAGTTTGTTTCACAGAGCAGAAGCAGAGAGATTAGTTGTCTATAAATCAATCCCTGAAGAAATTGAATTGTCTAGTTTAAAATATCTTTTGAGAAAAGGCAACATCTGTTATGTAGGAAAGGAATTTGAAATAAAGGAAATTATTTTTGAAGTATCATATCTTTGTTCACTATTAGTGAATGGTATGGGCTAATGTTATCATTGTCTGTTAATCTAGAAGTTCCAAGCAAAATATTTAAGAGACTCTTGCTTCTTGTTTTTTAATAGGTGTATGTGACATTTTGCCCTCATGTGCTAATATCTAAACTTAGGGTTTAATTCAAGAAAAAAGATAAATACTAAGCAGTTCATGGAAGGAAATATATCCATTCATTCAATTACTCCAGATAAAAACGAGTATCTGCAAATATTGACATATTTTATCCTATTTCATACCAAATAGTGAACAAAGTTTTGGAAGCTCACAGAAGCACTCAAAAACCTGATCCCTTATAACTTTTTATCCCTTAATCCTGTTTCTTGCTACAATATGTACATTCTATGTCACATTGTAATACTTATTTTCTAAATACACTTTGTACATTCTCAGATCTAGGCATTTCTTAGCTTTTTCCTTAATCCAAAATACTTTCCCATACAATGACCTCTTGAAGGCCTGTCTTCCTTCTTTGGTCAGCTAATACATTACATCATTTGAGGACTCTTCCAACAGTTGGGTCCTGCGGTTGGCAGAATTTTTTAGAAAAAAAAAGGTCTTCTTAGAATTCCACACCCTAATCTCAGATACATGTGAATAAATGATATATCACTCCCTTAATAACATGTTTTTATAATGTAGTTGACCTCAACATAGGGATGTTATCTAAGTGAGACTGATCTAATCACACAAGCCCCTTTGAAAGCACTGAATTTTCTCCAGTTAGTACAAAGAAGAGGAAATCAGAAGGATCTGAGGCAAGAGAAGCATCTCAGTCACAGTTTCTAGACATAAAGATGAAAGGGTCACATGCTAAGGAAGGTGGGCAGGTTCTATTTGCTGAGAGGTCCCTGGCTAACAGCCAGCAAGGAAACAGAATTCTCAGTCCTACAGCTGCAAAGAAAAATTCTGCCAACAACAACATGGATAAGTCTGGAAGAGAATTTCTCCCAAGGACCTCCAAATAAGAACCCATCTAGGCCAACATCTTGATTCTGGTCTTTAGAGACCCTAAGCAAAGAAACCAACCAACCCCAACCAGACTTTAGACTTACAGAACTGTGATATAAATAAATGGATATTGGGTATTGTTTAAGCTGCTAAATTTGTGGTAAATTGTTATTTAGTAATCGAAAACTAATATGCTCCCCCCATCCCCCAAATTAAGCTTTTCAATTCTTCCTTTCAGTAGGAAAGATTCCTTTCACTCATGCATAAATCCTTCTACTCTTCCAAGTCTCTCTCCCTTATAAGAAAATCTTAGAGTGTAGGGGATATACCTTTGCCATATTTATTTATATCCCACATATAAGACATTATCTAAAAGTAGATATTCTATTGAAGATATTTTAACAAATGTTATAAATACTGTTCTTTATGCTGTTCTTCCATATTTGATGTTGCTTCTAAGAAAAAGTAGGTCAGCATAGTTCCAAATGGCAGTTTGGATAGTCTTCCTCCATCTCATGCATCTAATCTCATGATAACAGAAAAAGTGACTCATAAGTACCTATTTCCTAGATGTGCACCTTACTTCACAGTACTTGATATTCTCAACTTATATACCTATATACTCAGGTTTCAGTGAGGTAGAGTTCATTTTTTTCCAATATAAAACTACAAGTCTTCCTCAGAAATTTGATGAAGGTATAACAGTTATTTATTTTTCATGTAGAAAAAATTTATAGGATCCTTTTTGATACTGTGTATTTTTGATTCAAAAGATAGAGTCATCATTTCCTATTGTATTGTTTCTATGATTTACATATCAAATACTTCATAATTAACTTGTAAAAGCTGTAAATAATCTTCAAATTTTGCTACACTGTGATAAATTACTAAATGTGGTAAACTATATATTTGTCATGAAGAACTGTATTTAGATTATTATGGTTATGAAAAATTTGATTGAAATATTTGCTCATATATAGATTTCTCACACTGATAGTAATTGCTCAAAGTAAAAATCTTTTTATCCATTACACAATGTATTTCATATAATGCACACATGGTTATCAACCTTCAAGGCCACTTTGCTCATTTACCCTTTTAGCTTCATTAAAGTACCTATGTTATTAAGAACAGTCAGAACTTCTTTAATGATTCCGTACACAAAATTTTTCTGAATTATTACTCAATTGAAATATTTAAACTATTTCAAAATACTTGTGAAGAACATAAACACATAAAATACCAGAAAATAAAGCTTTTGAATTGCCTATATATATATAATATATATAGGCAATTCAATTTTGCCTATATATAGACAAAATTGTTTTATTTTATATATATATGTGTGTATATATATATATATATATAATAACTACAACCTGAGAGCATGGCAGTGTATTGACAGCCTCCCTTTTGATGACAACAAATCTAGGGACATCTATAAGGTTTTTAAGTCACATCTCACACTTTCCAGCTCTTATTTTCTTTCTATTTTTTTAAAGTCCTAGAAATTTTCTCTTCCAAGATTCACCTCCTACTGTATTCATGAATTAGTAAGATGAAGAATTTGAACAATTCTGCAGTAAGGGTTGCCAAAGCAGAGCAGCAATAAAGCTTATCAGTTAAGAGCACAGACTCTACAGCTGCACTGCTTGCTCCTGCCTATGTGGCCTTGATCAAGTCACCAAATATCTTCATGCCTCAGTTCTGGCAAATTTTAAGTGGAGAAAATTATCTTACAGTATCAATTATCTTATAGGATTTTTGTGAGAATTAAATAAGGATTAATATATACAAACCTTTTAGAACATTATTTGACACAGTAATAAATATATAAATAAGAGGTTCTTTACCTGTAATTATAAAATGTTATGTAGTGCCCCTAGAAAGTGTCTGATACAACTTCTTCATTTTATAGCAGGAGAAACCCATGGGCAGCACGGTGGAGTGAAAAACAGTTTCAGATTCACAGAGTCTATCTTTTGACTCAGGGATGAGCCATCCCCTTGGGGTAAGTTATTTAACCTTTTCTAACTCTGAATTTTATCATCTTTACAATAATATATAGAATGTTGTTATCTGATGATATAGCTTAATTATTTCAGTATCACTGTAATAAAAAAGATTTTCAACAACTTTAGCCCTTTCCCCACATTCCTTCTGCAACCCATTCTTTAAATATCTGTATTCTCAGAGGATCCAGCATTTTTAAAATTCTCATTATACACTTTCTGGGAAATATCATGAATTCTAATATGATTTATCCTACTAAGTAAATAACATCCAAACTTGAACACTTTCCCACCTCCAGACTAACTACCTGGCATATATTCACCCATAGTCATTTTCAGATTGACAGAAACCAAAAAAATTCAGTATCTTACTTTAAGGAACATTACCTCCAAGGCTCTTGTAGTCATTTATTTTAACCCCTGCATTAAAGTAATCATCAATTCCTCCTTTTATTCCAACTCATACAATATAATAATGCTGTTGGAATCTGCTTCAAAAATGAGTTACAGGGCTTCCCTGGTGGCACAGTGGTTGAGAGTCTGCCTGCCGATGCAGGGGACGCGGGTTCATGCCCCGGTCCGGGGGGACCCCACGTGCCACAGAGCGGCTGGGACCGTGAGCCATGGCCGCTGGGCCTGTGCGTCCCGAGCCTGTGCTCCACAACGGGAGAGGCCACAAGAGTGAGATGCCCGCATACCGCAAAAAAAAAAAAAAAAAAAAAGAGTTACATATGAAGACCTTTCTCCCTACCTGAATGTTATTTCTTACTAGGTCTTTTACAGCAACTCTCCTTTTGAGTTGCCTGGCACCAATTTAAGTGTTTATTGATCACCTATTATGTGCTGAGTTTTGAGGATACAGCACTGAAAAGAACCCAGGTTCCTGTTCTTGAGTTCATTGGTAATTTCAATATGGTACGAAATGTTTGACAGTAAAGATAAACATAAGGTAGTGCTTGGGGGCCTAAGCCAGTCTCACAGTAAGAGGAGGCATCCTAGATAAAGTAAACCCCACTTGATGTCCAAGAACAATTTTACATTTGTACTCTAACCTTCAACCACTTTTTATTTCTTAACTTTTACTTTTCTTTACCAGGCTTTTACAAATGTATGGCCTTTTTACATATCATGCTATTGCCTGAAATATTGTTTCCATCTGAACTCATATTCTTCTTTCAAGATCCTTTTCAAAATTCTATTTCACATTGACAATTTTTCTGTTGTGCCCCCTTTTATCTTATTTATAGCTTTCACCCTGATTTGCTCTTATTTATTTATTTAGATTTCTTTTCTAACACACTGAAGTGAGTGTTATTTCTATATTTCCAGAGCTTAGTTTCTCTTACTCAGTAGGTGCTTGGTGATATTAATTCCAGGAATACTGATACAATAATTAAAAATGAATATATTTGGGGATTAAGTTGTACCAGTTAAAGTGCTAAGGGTCTTATCCTGTTAAGCAAGATCTTTTTTTTTTTTTAAACATTCTCTCCTTTCTTTTTTCTTTTTTAGATGTTGGGGGTAGGAGTTTATTAATTTATTTTTTTTATTTTTGCTGTGTTGGGTCTTCGTTTCTGTGCGAGGGCTTCCCCTAGTTGTGGTAAGCGGGGACCACTCTTCATCGCGGTGCGCGGGCCTCCCACTATCGCGGTCTCTCTTGTTGCGGAGCACAAGCTCCAGATGCTCAGGCTCAGTAGTTGTGGCTCATGGGCCTAGTTGCTCCGTGGCATGTGGGATCTTCCCAGATCAGGGCTCGAACCCGTGTCCCCTGCATTGGCAGGCAGATTCTCAACCACTGTGCCACCAGGGAAGCCCGCAAGATCTATTTTTATTCTCATTCCATAGTTGAAAGAAGAGAGGAGAGTGGAAGACTGAGAAATTTGCTCAAGGTCACAGAGCAGATGAGGATCAGGTGGGATGGGACCAGGACACTTCTAACTCCTAAGGACAGGCTCTGAACAACTGTTATGTTGAATGATCAGCAAAAGTTATTTAGGATCAAAGTAGCTTTCACAGAAGGGATAATTCCAAACTTACATGTCTGAATGTCTGTAAACGGATCTTCTCTTTTAAACTGCTGAAAATATGATCTTTTAGATAATCTCTTACCCTTACTGCATCACTTTTCTTTGTGTGTGCAGTAATTTTTTCTGGGTTTGTAGGAAATCAGTCGATCTATATTAACATGGTAGATTGAATTCTGAGATAGAGTACAAACATTTTATATTTTTTAAAATTACAGCATTGCCTTTGTGGATTGTTGACATCTAGCCTAGCAAATCATTGATTTTATTCATTCACTTATTAATTCTATAAACATGTATTATGGCCCCACTATGTGTCTGGAGTTGTCCTAGTTGTTGGGGAGCCTATAACAGGAGGATATTACACATTGGTCACCATGTACAATACAGTCCTATTATCCTATGATGGAGGTATACACATGTATAAAGAGACTTTTTAAATGTTATCAAATTCAGCCTATGGAAGAAGTAACTTCAAAAAGCTTCATGAAGTATTAGCCAGGAAAGGAAGAATGAAAGGGCCAACAGATGATTCAGGAGTTTGGTAAAAGAAGGAAGGCGGTCACCTCAAGGAATTGCAAATGATCCATATAACTAGAGCACAGGGTTGCATGTTGGAGAGCTATGAAGGCATAAGCTGGAGAAGATTTTCTTTCTGAACACTGTGAGCAGCTGAGAGGAAATTAAAGGACTAGAGTAAGGACACAAATTTGTATTTTAGATAGAATATACTGGAGAAAGGAGAACATATGAAGAAAGCATTTTGGCTGGAATGATGTAAATGTTGTTATTGGTTATCAAGAGAAGGGCTATGAAAAGATGTACAAGTTTGAGGTATCTGTTGGGCATCCTGGTGTTTATTACTCATGTCCCAAGCAGTAAACTATGGCACACTCTAAGGAAGGGGTTAGCAAACTATGGCTCAGTTGCCACATCAGGCCTGCTGCCTATTTTTTTCTAAACCATGAGCTAAGAATGGTTTTTATAGATGAACGTTTCTATTTAATTTGATGATTGGGAACACTAACCATAAAATCCAATTAAGCAATATGTTATCCCCTGCTCCCAAAAAACTGATCCCACTCTTCTCATTACTAGACAATTATTATAAAAATATATTCAATTATTATATTTTGAACAGTCAAAAATACAGTGTAGTTTTGATATAAAAATATAATATACTCAATTTTGACTCTTGGCTTGCAAAGTCTGAAATATTTACTATCTGGCCCTTTAAAGAAAGTTTGTTGACGCTTTCTCTAAGGAGTAATTAAAATATTTAATTAAGGGATTTTTAAGAAAGAAATGGGCAAGATTAATGGGACTAGGAGTGAAAGTAAATCACCCAGGGATTAGGAAGCACAGGAAGTCGTTAGCATCTCATGGACCTAAAGGCCAAAGGAAAGAAGACTTTATTGGCATTCAGTTGGTGATACAGTCCCAGAAGTGATGCCGCCTCACAGGAGCCACGAAATTAATGAATTCGGCTACTGGCAAACCTCTTCACAGGAGGGAGTAATAAATATCCTGACAAGTTTGCAGAAATGATACCCTGATCTCTCTCTCCCGTCTTTTTCAATCTCTCACAATGCCTCTCATTGGCCAAATCCATCAGAAAGTCAGGAGGCAAGGGAGCCCAGTACTCCACAGAGTACAGCTTCCCAGGTCACAGATATGATGGGAAAGAATGGGGACTGGATTTGTAGTGACAAATAGAGAATTGCCAGTACAAAATGCAGAATACTAATAGGTATTTGGATATAGGCATATAGAATGCAGAAAAGAAAACTGGGCAGAACAAGTAGATTTTAGAAGCTTTAGGCACTTGGTGGTTATTGAATTTATTGATCTATATAAGGCTTTTCAAGATTACTTCCAGTTAGAAGAGGATGTGGGGTGAAAACAAAACCATAAGTAACATAGGCATTTAATAAATAAAGAAGAATAGCTTGCAAAGAAGTTATAAAGAGGGAAAAATATTAAAAGCTAAAAAGAATGCCTCCTGAATTATATGAGTTTAATAAAGATGCATGAATTAACTGATCGCTATGCAAGTGCTTGTGGTTTAAAAAGGAAAGGTAAATAATATATGAATTCAACCACTTTGGCTCAAAATGTATATTTGTGTGAATACAGATCCTAATTTCAAAATAATTCTCAAATTCTACCATTCTTTACTACCATTATGGCTAACATTCTGCAGGAGTCAACAACAATTCTTACCTAATCTACTGCAGCAGGGTCCAAACTGACTCTGAATTTCCACCTGTGTTCTACAATGTATTTATCACACAACAGCCTGAATGAACTTTTGATAAATGTTACTTCATTCTCCTGTTTCAAATCCATTTGAAACAGTCTTCACATTTAAAATACAACCCAAACTTCTTCTTATGGCTCCTCAGAAGAAGAAGAGTGTTCCTGAATTTTCTGTATTGAAGACCTCTCTCCATTTTATGGCCCTCATTCTGTTTCATTCTCTTTCATAGACTTTACCACTACTTGAAATTGTGTTGTGTTTTCTTCTTTATTTTCTGCATTTCATTGTAAAGAAGACTTGTTGAAGATTATACAATTATCTCCCTGTTCATGTCTCTATCTCTAGTGTTTATGTATCGAGTGGGGGATTGAATTCCATTGCCAAGTAGCTTGATTAGAACACCCACCACTCCTGAATCTCAAATAAAAGTACAACTATACCGATGGATTATTAGATGCATGGCTATACACATTTATTAGTAGGGATTAAAGACAAAGAAACAGGTGAGAAGTGGTTGGAGATAAGCATGATGAAGCCATAAATGTTCTGTGCCTATGTGCCTTTATTGGCAGAAGATGCATTTGTCCTTTGAGGTTCCTCTCCTTTCATAATTAATTTCTGGTAGTTCCTCTGATATGTTTCCATTATTTGCAGACCCAAACTTATATCACTATTACTTCTGACAACCTCAGCCCATTTCATCAAGTCACTGGACCTTGTTTCTAGTCCAAGTGTGGACCCAAGCCACTTCCTTAATTTCCCGAAGGCCCAGCAGAGACCAAGACTGTAGTCAATAATGAACTGCAGCTAACACTGTGTTCAGGGACCCCTTGTGTTAACAAGACCTAATAAGTGAACCTCAGGGCTTCTTCCTAAATCAAGTTAGATTCCTATATAACAGGAAGCCAATAAAAATTTCTATATCTTTACTTTCAGAGACTAAGCTTCCAAATTATTCAGACCTCAAAAGCAAAAGCATCCTCTCTTTCTCACATAAAGTGTTCAGATTCTACAGCAGAAGGTCCTCAAGTGAGGACATTTGTGTTCTCCAGAGGAAATATCCCACACCCAGAAGGTGGTTGACTTCAAGAGACCAGAACAAAATAATCATAGTAATCAACAGTGCAATTCCCAAAGTCTAGATTTTTACATCTTAAATAGATTCAGTTACATCAGTTACATTTTAAGTAATACCTGACCTAATGCATAGTTATGAAAAATGCATCTCTAATTCTTCAAGGGCACAGACTGCTTAAGACAAACTTAATATATGTTTCTCAACAAAGCACATTCATATCTCTCAATCTTCAGCTTCCGAATTCAGATTTATAGTGACATCTCAGTTTTCTCCAAGAATAATAGGCAGGCACTTGCTTTAAATTAGTCTTAAAAAAAGGCCCACTATGGTAATTTTTTTTTCCAAAACTCAGGAATTCCCTTCCAGAAGTAATTTATTCTCTTCCTCCAGATGCTGAAACTGCCAACAATTCATAAAGGTCATTTCCCTCAATTTGAACATAGAAGTTAATAAATCAATATATTTCTCACCAGCTACCTAGTTATAATATATATCATATAGAATCACTTCCTACTGCTTAAAAGTCTTACAAGTCCTCCTCTGCCTATTAAATAAAGTCTAAAATCCTTAACTAATTTCACAAGTTGCTTTATAACATTTCTGCAACCCACCTATTTTTTTATATTTCCTGCTATCACCTTACCAGTCTGTTCTCTATTCTCTTGCCATCCAGAAAAAACTCATTTACCTCTTCATATACTTAATTAAGTATTTCTTTCTTTCTTTTTTTTTTTTTTTTTTTTTTTTGCGGTACTTGGGTCTCTCACTGTTGTGGCCTCTCCCGTTGCGGAGCACAGGCTTCGGACGCGCAGGCTCAGCGGTCATGGCTCACGGGCCTAGCCGCTCCGCAGCACGTGGGATCCTCCCGGATCGGGGCACGAGCCCGTGTCCCCTGCATCAGCAGGCGGACTCTCAACCACTGCACCACCAGGGAAGCCCTAATTAAGTATTTCTTAAGTGTAGAGTATGAAGCATGCCATGCTGTTTGGGGGCTGGGGATCCAGTAAGATTAAACCACATCCAAGCCTTCAAAGAGCTTAAGATCTAATAAATAAATCAGACACTAAAACATATATAAATATGAGAGTTTGAAAAAAGGAAAGGAAGAACACGATGTTCCAAAACTTTTAACATGGAAACGTAAACTAGTTTTGGACATCAAGGAAAGCCTCATTGTAGAAATAGTCTTATCATGAGAATTAAATAATGAGTAAAATTTTCCCATATTTGGTGCTTAGGGAATAGGAGGAAGCTGTTCAAAAAGAGAAGGAACTTCTCATGCTGTTGTACTTTACTGGCTTTCTTACCTGCATATACAGTGAGTTCTCTCTCAAATGTCTTTGTGACCATATACAAAATGCACCCCCCATTTTAAAGCCTTCCCAAAATCTCAGCCTGCATTTGTCATGCTTACCAGCTTATATTTCCATTGATATAATCACTGATTACATATTCTGTGTTGCCCTCTAGATAAAAATGTCTTTAAGAGTGGAGAATCATACAAGGTTTTAACCTCTCCACACTCTTCCAGGTCTTAGTAGAACCTAGTAGGTGACAGTAATATGAATTCAGTTAAGGGAAATTTTGCTCTAAAGAGGCTGAGTTACCTGCCTAACTCAAACAACAAGTTAATGCAAAGTCCAGATGAAACCTAAGCCTTCTAATTTTGAATCCTGTGTTTTCCATCAATATTTCATGAGGTTATTAGTTTTGATACTATTGCCCTAATTTTCAGAGCTTCTGATTATACGGAGATTTTCTTTTAATGGACATAGAGCAAACAATCCCAATCAGGAAGCTGAGATCGTGAAAAGTTGTCCTGAGGTAAGAAAACACTGTAATGAAATGTTCATTTTCTCCACCTCTGCATTCTTACAACAGACAGGAAAGCTTTCTGCATGCCTTAGTAGGTTTGTGTGCAAAGTACTTGGATTGCCTTCCCCAGCTTCATTCTACTCTCCTTCTATTCAAAGACAATAGGGTTTAAAAAAAAATTCCACCTTAATTTGTAGCTAAGATACTGCATGTAAATTAAGATTTTCCAATTAGATGCACTTGTGTGAAAATCAGACAATGGGATGGTTGATAGCATCTTCAGATGCTAAAGGAAGACAGAAATGCTCTGAGAGAAGTGAGTGATAGCCAGAACTGCCCTGCACATCTATTGCCGGTCACCAGTTACATGAGTGTGGCATGTGCAAACCTGACCTTCTCCGGCTCTTTGGCAGTGGTAGTGGCGAGGTCTAAAATCCAAAGACCTAATAGCAATGTACTAACTTGTATTTATGTATCTCTTCCAAAGATTAGATAAGTATCCAAATCCCTGGGTTCAATTGTTTTCTGGTAGATGTACTTGGGAAATTTGTTTTCTGAGTAGTCCTGACTAATACAGAGTATTCTATAATATTTGCCAGCAGATTCAGCTTTAAAAAGTCTTACATGAGCTTTGTGTCTTTACTTCCTTATATATTGCCCAGAGTGCCTTGGTTCTATGTTAGAATATATGAGATGACATGGAGATTGTTGGATATTCCCCAGGAGCTGACACCAGGAAGTAAACTAAATCTGGACATATTTTATGATTAAGAGGCCTTCTATGGATTTAAGAGTAATCTTCAAATGCATAAATAACAGTGATTAATCAAAATCCATTTCATAATGTCCCAAACTGTTTCTAATTGGTTAAGCTCTTTACATACTTTAGTATTTTAGCATCTTAAATATGACTCTCAATTACTATGCACTTTTATTACCTCTAAATATAATACTTAAATGACATTGAACATCATCAGAAAAAATAGTCTGCTATTGCTTCCTAAGTGCTGAGTCAAAGGCAAGGAAGTTATGAAAAATAAATGAGGTCAAGCTGAGATGCTTACTCTCAAAGCAGGAGGCACTAATCTTGTAGCAATGCTCTGTTCCACTAACATTGTTATTGCTGCCACAGGGAGTGATTGATGGGAGTTTAATCATTTTATCTAATAGCTCCAGGTATCAGATAATGATATGTGCTACACTACAGATTTTAGAACATTTCAAAGTTTTCCAAAAGTAAAAAAAAAAAAATCAGGTACAAAACTGCAACGTTTTTTCTTTCCTTCACCTGAAATAATTTGGGGGTCCGCTGATACTAATTACACAGAACTCAAGATTATATATCTTTCTGTTGGAGGAAAAAAATAGTAATTGAGCCCGAATGTTAGATTATTCCTACTGACAGATAAAGGTAACATACTCCTAACTATGTGTTTCAAGTGGTGAGCATTTAAAATAAACAAGATAATTTTGCACTCATCTGACAACATTACACAGCTTAATACAAGCTCTTGTAAACATAAGCAATATATAAATGACACTGGCCATATTTCTTTTTTTTATTTTTTAGAGAACCTTTTTTATTAGTTTAGGATTGACTAGATAGTTTAACTTGTACTTGGTCTACCTAATGCCAAACAATCAAATAATAACATATCTAATTGTTATGCTAATATCCAATGTCAGTTTATTTATCTAATCCATAGGAGAGAGAGACTGAACTCAACTCCAGTGAAATAAGAGATAGGAGAGTTTTAAAGTGCTTTAGTGGAGAGGACTAGAGGACATTGTGGGGAGGTTCATCACTGTGATCAAGAGATCGACACGTGGGATCCTCCCGGACCGGGGCACGAACCCGTGTCCCCTGCATCGGCAGGCGGACTCCCAACCACTGCGCCACCAGGGAAGCCCATATTTTGACATTTTAACATAGAAAATATGTATTTTATATATTTATCCCTGCTGGGCTTATTTTGTTTGTTCTAAAGTCATGTTTCCGCTTCAACAAATAAACGCTCTTTTTCACTACTCTGGTTATTTCTTGGTAATGAGGCTCTTTTGCCTAAACAGTACATCTTAAACTGTATGCCCACTTAGTTTTCATCTTTCCTGGCTGTATGGTCTTAATCTTGTGAGATTTTTGTCATTTGAAACCGTTATCTTCATTACTTTTGTTTCTTTTGTGTACCTTTTCCAGTTCTGTTTCCTAGTTCTTAAAATGTTCTAGTAACAAGTTTTAGGCTAATCAAATGCTTGAACAAGGATTATATTTATTTTTACTTAAAAAAATGTTTCCTACTAATGCCTTCTGTTATGCTTAATCTTTCAGCTCTACATTTTGAAGCTTTTTTTTTTAAATGGGTTTGCAGTTTAAGCTTGCCCATCTCCACAATTAAAGAATTATATGATTATTCTATTAATTTTACTTGGATAAAACATACTCTTTATGCCTGACTGTTCAGTTAAATTGCTTATTTTTATCTTAAATTTTTTTCAGGATAATTTTAGTACTTTTAAGAACACTATATAGGGCTTCCCTGGCGGTGCGGTGGTTGGGAGTCCGCCTGCCAATGCAGGGGACACGGGTTCGTGCCCCGGTCCGGGAAGATGCCACATGCCACAGAGTGGCTGGGCCCGTGAGCCATGGCCGCTGAGCCTGTGCGTCCGGAGCCTGTGCTCCGCAACGGGAGAGGCCGCAGCAGTGGGGGGCCCGCATACCGCAAAAAAAAAAAAAAAAAAAAAGAACACTATATAGGAACATATTTTTTTGAGTACCGTCTAATAGCCAGGTGCTATGATAAGCAACTTACATGGATTACCTCATTCAATTCTCAGGACTGGACTATTATTAGCTTATAATATCATGATATTATGCCCATTAGAGACTATGATCCTCATGCTTTGTACTGAAAAAAATAAAAGTACATTTGAAGCTTGCTAAAATGCAGGTTTTCTAAGTCCAACAAGAGACATTTAATTTGATACATCTGGAACTTAGATATATACATCTATGACTTGACCCCAGGTGACTGTAAAGCAGATGAATTTCTAATCAGATCTTAAGGAAAATAGTTTTACAGCAAATGATTTTAAGAAATATTAGTTCATCAGCTCTCTATAGAATTTAAATCAAGTATAAAGAGTAGTATATATGTAATGCCATGATCTTTTGATATTTCTCAATATCCTATGTAGTATATACTCATTAAAATTACAAATATTTTAATAAAAATTTATTTTAAAACTTCTTTCAAATTAAGTACCCATGTGTAAATTTTACTATTATTCTCTAATTCAAGATTATTTAGTTACAATTTAAAATTTCACCTTTCATCAGTTAAAATCAAGATATTGAACTTTTATATTAGTTCACTAATTTATTCACATGCATCCTGAAAGACCTTTATTGGATTGATTTTACATCCTTTGAGATTCTCATGTGTTCATCTTAGATGATTTGAAAATGGTATAGTGGGATGTTGTGTGTGTGGAGAATAAATTATTTCTATGAGCAGCAGAAATGAAAGTTGTTCAGTTAGTCAATTCAGTCATTTCCATACCTCTTCCAAATAGATTTAAGTGACATTCACTGAATATCTTCTAAAGTTCATATAAGCTGTTCAATATTTTTCTTTCTTTCTCAATGAGAAGGAAATAGTCACACGAGAGGTCTACAAACCCTTCTTTTCCATTACTGGGGATTTCCATCTGGGGAAGACAGATGATGACATAACATGCTTACAGATCTGTACAAGATGATAGGTCTACTGAAAAATGCACTAATGCTATTTACTAGTAGGAGAGATTTTTCTGTGGAATGCTTTTAGTAGGATGTACCTAATTTGCCTAAGATTGCTTATGGTAACCTGGAATGTGCAGATTTATAGATCATGGTTCTCTGGAAAATGTCCTAAAAGCTATGTGACTATATGCTTATAAAATACAGATGTTGCATGATCAAAATGGCTCTTTCATCTTAAGTAAGGTAGATTCATATGTTAGAGAACTAACACAAAAATTTTGGCCATAGTACATTTGCATGTAGGTAAGAAGGACCTGCAGAGCTATGGTTGGTGGTCCTTGTTTTCTCCCTGCTTCACTAATGATTTGTAATTACTTATATCCTTGATACATGATAAAATCATTTACTTTGAGTGAGTCTGATTTCAAAATTTAATTCTTTGTGTTTTCTCACTTATCATACACGACATACTTTCCAATTGGTTGTGATATATATTATTAATCAAAATGATAGTATATTTTACTAGGGTGGAGAAATTTATCAGGTTAAATATCTACATTCATATTTATCAGTAGTTTTATCTATCCATCTATATTTACTTTTATCTATAGCTACAACTGTGACCATGTGTATATATATATAGATATAGATATAGATATATAGATATAGATATAAAAATGTGTTTACATATGTAATATATACTTACATTTTCTATCATGAGTATATGTGTTTTTTAGTGAAAATAAAATATAATAGTTTGATAATGTGCATTCAGACACATAATTAAGAATTTTAAATATTTTACATACTTGCAACCTAAAAACAAAGTGTGGCAGGGGCAGTTTTGGAGGCTAACTCATAGTAAATCACCAGCCTCCACCTCTCGTTAATGGGATGTAATCGTACAGAGCCAAATCCAGGGAAGTAACTGGGGCAAAAAAGTACTTCACCTTGAAAAGCTTCTGGGGTGAAGATTTATTTTTTTTTAGAGATTAAGGAACAAGATTTCATTAGGATGGGCATTTTAAGTAAAAGATGTGTGCTTATCTTGCATAACTGACAGTATCTCGTGTGCTTCATATGTCTGTCAACCTCCTGAGATTCTTGCAACCAGCATTAACAAAACAAGCATCCATGAATCCTTATTTCATCTTCTCAACTATCCTACTTGTTGTCTTCATATAAAAGGGAACACAAACATGGTAAAGTCAGAGTTCATTCTTTTGATGTCCATTATTTTGATGTATTATTTTAATTAATATAAACTTAATAATTTTAATTGATTTCTTTCTTAATGCCTGTCTTCCCTCCTTGCTGAAGAGAGATGATAAAGACTGAGAGACAAATAATAGCACAACCCTATTATTATTTATTTTTACTTTAGTAAATGGAGTTACTAAACTCAGACATACTTAGAGTAGCATCTTGTGAGAGCAGCACTGGTGTGAATTCAATCTAGAGTAGATAAATTAACAAGCATATTAATTATTTTAAATATCCACATAAAAAGGGATATACATCAATTAATTTTGTTGAGGCATTCTAAGATCATAAGAACCTATCTGTATTGATCACAGAAGAGTGATACTACTTTAAAACTTGTGGTTCCCCTGAAGTTTATACAAATCTTTTATGAGCTGTTGCTACCTAGAATGGTGCTATACAAAGTGTCATTCAGGATTGTTGCTAGTGATCATGGATTGTTTTAATTTTAGATGTTAAATTTTAGAGGCTCTCTTTATCCATAGAACAAAAAAAAACCTTATTTAATATTTGAAGAAACGTGTTCAAGAGGAAAATTGTACCTAATTGCCAAAATATGTAAAATAATATTTCTAACTTAAAAATCCCAAGTTAACCAATGGCTATAGAAATGGTATTGATAGACACATTTCTGACTCATCACTTTCAGTATGGTGGTAATGAAGCTACCAGGGTCACTGAGGGCTGAGATCTGTATCAATTATTTTCTATTTGTACCAATTTCTCATTTTTACTTCCCTAGAGCCATACCATATTTCTAACTTAGCTGTTCAAAGCATAGAAACAGGATTTATAATTTGGTACACAATCTGAAGATAAATAATCCATAATATTGTGATAGATAACTCAAACTTTAGTTACTCAGATAAAACCACTTTCATTAAAAAACACGTTATATATTGTACAAACAAATCCCTTCATTAAATTCTATTAACAAAATTAATAAGCAATTCACCCAGTGCATTGCTCTCTTTATCACTGGTTTACTTTGAATTATTAAACAAACCTCAGATTAGAAGACCCCATATGAATTTCAAATACCACATATTTATTTAACCAATAAATACTACACATACCTTTTTATATGCAAGTGAAAAAAGCTACAGTATTTGCTTACCTTTCAAGGACAACAGAATCTGCTAGATTTAAGTAAAACTAGTAAGTTGTGCTAAAGAATAGAAGGGAGAAAATAAATTCAGATGCCAGCTAAATGGTGACTTTCACCTTCTCCAGAGACCCTAGGCACCCTGGTGAAAAAGGTACTGAAACTTTATTTTTTTGTTACAGCATTGCTACTTACTAAGTATCCCAGAATCAGGGTCTGCATGACTTAACTTTTATCCTTTGCTTTCTGTAGTTTTGTATATTTTAAAGATGAGAGAAAATGGATAGGGCTGAAATAATGATGTTTTGAAACTGTAGATGAGATCCAACATCAAGTTTCTAGTATTTCTCATCCCATTCCTTGATGTTTCCTCACTTAAAATGTCAGTATTCCTTGTACAAAACAAACCACACTGCTACAAAATGCAGTGCTGTCACACATGGATATTTTGAGTAGTCTAGAGTAGTTGGAATTTTTCCACATATAGCTTGTTTTATCAACTGGTAGATGGATGTTCAGAGAAAACAAAAAGTTGATTATTTTCCAACCAAAAGACATATACTGAAATAACTTAAGATAGGGATACAAATTAATACTTGCCATATTGGCTATTTTTCCTCAATTACAAAACAGAGAAAATAATTTTCTACCAACTTTGGTGCACTGTATTTTACAAGCTTGGCCCCATCCTTACTTTTTCCTTTAACAAGATGTTTTATATTAGAAAATTTAGTTTTAGTTTTAAAAAAAACTAAAACCACTGCCACTACTATCAATTCCTTATTTAAAATTAAACTCAAACTTGAACTTCAAGTAAAGCTTAAATCAATCTTATATTCATATAAACTTATCTGTACCATAGGAATATATTTTAAAAAAAATGTTGAGAGGGCAGACAGCAGAAGGAAGAAAAACTGCAATCCGGCAGCCAGTGGAAAGAAAAACACATTCACAGAAAGATACACAAGGTCAAAAGGCAGAGGGCTTTGTACCAGATGAAGGAACAAGATGAAACCCAAGAAAAACAACTAAATGAAGTGGAGATAGGCAACCTTCCAGAAAAAGAATTCAGAATAATGATAGTGAAGATGATCCAGGACTTTGGAAAAAGAACGGAGGCAAAGACCGAAAAGATGGAAGAAATATTTAACAAAGACCTAGAAGAATTAAAGAACAAACAGAGATGACCAATACAATAACTGAAATGAAAACTACACTAGAAGGAATCAATAGCAGAATAACTGAGGCAGAAGAACGGATAAATGACCTGGAAGACAGAATGGTGGAATTCACTGCTGTGGAACAGAATAAAGAAAAAAGAATGAAAATAAATGAAGACAGACTAAGAGACTTCTGGGACAACATTAAATGCAACAACATTCACATTATAGGGGTCCCAGAAGTAGAAGAGAGAGAGAAAGGACCTGAGAAAATGTTTCAAGATATTATAGTTGAAAATTTCCCTAACACGGGAAAGGAAATAGCCACCCAAGTCCAGGAAGTGCAGAGTCCCATACAGGATAAATCCAAGGAGAAACACACTGAGACACATAGTAATCAAATTGGCAAAAATTAAAGACAAAGAAAAATTATTGAAAGCAACGAGGGAAAAATGACAAATAACATACAAGGGAACTCCCATAATGTTAACAGCTGCTTTCTCAGCAGAAACTCTACAAGCCAGAAGGGAGTGACATGATATACTTAAAGTGATGAAAGGGAAGAACCTACAACCAAGATTACTCAATCCGCAAGGATCTCATTCAGATTTGACGGAGAAATCAAAAGCTTTACAGAGAAGCAAAAGCTAAGAGAATTCAGCACCACCAAACCAGCTCCAAAACAAATGCTAAAGGAACTTCTCTAAGTGAGAAACACAAGAGAAGGAAAGTACCTACAAAAACAAACACATAACAATTAAGAAAATGGTCATAGGAACATACAAATCAATAATGACCATAAACGTGAATGGATTAAAGGCACCAACCAAAAGACACAGGCTTGCTGAATGGATACAAAAACAAGACCCATATATATGCTCTCTACAAGAAACCCACTTCAGACCTAGGGACACATACAGATTGAAAGTGAGGGGATGGAAAAAGATATTCCACGCAAATGGAAATCAAAAGAAAGTTGGAGTAGCAATACGCATATCAGATAGACTTTAAAATAAAGAATGTTACAAGAGTCAAGGAAAGACACTACATAATGATCAAGGGATCAATCCAAGAAGAAAATATAACAATTATAAATATATATATGCACCCAACATAGGAGCACCTCAATACATAACGCAACTGCTAAGAGCAATAAAAGAGGAAATCGACAGTAACACAATAATAGTGGGGGGACTTTAACACCTCAATTACACTAATTGACAGATCATCCAAACAGAAAATTAATAAGGAAACACAAGCTTTAAATGACACAATAGACCAGATACATTTAATTGATATTTATAGGACATTCCATACAAAAACAGCATATTACAATTTCTTCTCAAGTGTGCATGGCACATTCTCCAGGACAGATCATATTTTGGGTCACAAATCAAGCCTCAGTAAATTTAAGAAAATTGAAATCATATCAAGCATCTTTTCTGACCACAACGCTATGAGATTAGAAATCAATTACTGGGGAAAAAAAACGTAAAAAAGAAAAACACATGAAGCGTAAACAGTACGTTACTAAATAACCAAGAGATCGCTGAAGAAATCAAAGAGGAAATCAAAAATTACCTAGAGACAAATGACAATGAAAACACAACAATCCAAAACCTATGGGATGCAGAAGAAGCAGTTCTGAGAGGGAAGTTTATAGCAATACAAGTCTACCTCAAGAAACAAGAAAAATCTCAAATAAACAGTCTAACCTTACACCTAAAGGAACTACAGAAAGAAGAACAAACAAAACCCAAAGTTAGCAGAAGGGAAGAAATCATAAAGATCAGAGCAGAAATAAATGAAATAGAAACAAAGAAAACAATAGCAAACATCAATAAAACTAAAAGCTAGTTCTTTCAGAAGATAAACAAAATTGATAAACCATTAGCCAGACTCATCAAGAAAAAGAGGGAGAGGACTCAAATCAATAAAATTAGAAATGAAAAAGGAGAAGTTACAACAGACACCACAGAAATACAAAGCATCCTAAGAGACTACTACAAGCAACACTATGCCAATAAAATGGACAACCTGGAAGAAATGGACAAATACTTACAGAGGTATAACCTTCCAATACAGAACCAGGAAGAAATAGAAAATATGAACAGAACAATCACACGTAATGAAATTGAAACTGTGATTAAAAATCTTCCAGCAAACAAAAGCCCAGGACCAGATGGCTTTGCAGGTGAATTCTATCAAACATTTAGAGAAGAGCTAACACCCATCCTTCTCAAACTCTTCCAAAAAAAATGCAGAGGAAGGAACACTCCCAAACTCACACTATGAGGCCACCATCACCCTGACAACAAAAGCAAAGATACTCCAAAAAAAGAAAATTACAGACCAATATCACTGATGAATATAGATGCAAAAATCCTCAACAAAATACTAGCAAACAGAATCCAACAGCACATTAAAAGGATCATACAACATGATCAAGTGGGGTTTATCCCAGGGATGCAAGGATTCTTCAATATGTGCAAATCAATCAATGTGATACACCATATTAACAAATTGAAGAAGAAAAACCATATGATCATCTCAATAGATGCAGGAAAAGCTTTGACAAAATTCAACACCCATTTATGATAAAAACTCTCCAGAAAGTGGGCATAGAAGGAACCTACCTCAACATAAAAAAGGCCATATATAAAAAACCCACGGCAAACATCATTCTCAATGATGAAAAACTGAAAGCATTTCCTCTAAGATCAGGAACAAGACGAGGATGTCCACTCTTGCCACTATTATTCAACATAGTTTTGGAAGTCCTAGCCACAGCAATCAGAGAAGAAAAAGAAATAACAGGAATACAACTTGGAAAAGAAGTAAAACTGTCACTGTTTGCAGATGACATGATACTATACATAGAGAATCCTAAAGATGCCACCAGAAAACTACTGGAGCTAATCAATGAATCTGATAAAGTTGCAGGATACAAAATTAATGCACAGTAATCTCTTGCATCCTATATAATAATGATGAAAAATGTAAAAGAGAAATTAAGGAACACTCCCATTTACCACTGCAACAAAAAGAATAAAATACCTAGGAATAAACCTACCTAGGGAGACAAAAGACCTGTATGCAGAAAACTATAAGACACTGATGAAAGAAATTAAATATGATACCAACAGATGGAAAGATATACCATGTTCTTAGATTGGAAGAATCAATATTGTGAAAATGACTACACTACCCAAAGCAATCTGCAGATTCAACGCAATCCCTATCAAATTACCAATGGCACTTTTTACGGAACTAGAACAAAAAATCTTAAAATTTGTATGGAGACAAAAAAGACCCCAAATAGCCAAAGCAGTCTTGAGGGAAAAAAGCAGAGCTGGAGGAATCAGACTCCCTGACTTCAGACTATACTACAAAGCTACAGTAATCAAGACAATATGGTACTGGCACAAAAACAGGAATATAGATCAGTGGAACAAGATAGAAAGCCCAGAGATAAAACCATGCACCTACGGTTAACTAATCTATGACTAAGGAGGCAAGGATATACAATGGAGAAAAGACAGCCTCATCAATAAGTGGCACTGGGAAAACTGGACAGCTACATGTAAAAGAATGAAATTAGAACACTCCCTGACACAATACACAAAAATAAACTCAAAATGGATTAGAGACCTAAATGTAAGACCGGACACTATAAAACTCTTAGAGGAAAACATAGGAAGAACACTCTTTGACGTAAATCACAGCAAGATCTTTTTTGATCCACCCCCTAGAGTAATGGAAATAAAAACAAAAACAAACAAATGGGACCTAATGAAACTTAAAAGCTTTAACATAGCAAGAGAAACCATAAACAAGACGAAAAGACAGCCCTCAGAATAGTAGAAAATATTTGCAAATGAATCAATGGACAAAGGATCAATCTCCAAAGTATATATGCAGCTCAATATTAAAAAAACAAACAACCCAATCCAAAAATGGGCAGAAGACCTAAATAGACATTTCTCCAAAGAAGATATACAGATGGCCAAGAAGTACATGAAAAGCTGCCCAACATCACTAATTACTAGGGAAATGCAAATCAAAACTACAGTGAGGTATCACCTCATACTAGTTAGAATGGGCATCATCAGAAAATCTACAAACAACAAATGCTGGAGAGGGTGTGGAGAAAAAGGAACCCTCTTGCACTGTTGGTGGGAATGTAAATTGATACAGCCACTATAAAGAACAGTATAGAGGTTCCTTAAAAAACTAAAAATAGAACTTCCATACGACTCAGCAATCCCACTACTGGGCATATACCCAGAGAGAACCATAATTCCAAAAGACACATGCATCCCAATGTTCATTGCAACACTATTTACAATAGCCAGGTCATGGAAGCAACATAAATGCCCATCGACAGATGAATGGATAAAGAAGATGTGGTACATATATACAATGGAATATTACTTAGCCATAAAAAGGAATGAAACTGGGTCATTTGTGGAGACATGGATGGATCTAGAGACTGTCATACAGAGTGAAGTAAGTCAGAAAGAGAAAAACAAATATCTTATACTAATGCATATGTGTGGAACCTAGAAAAATGGTACAGATGAACCAGTTTGCAGGGCAGAAATTGAGACACAGATGTAGAAAAGAAACATATGGACACCAAGGGGGGAAAGCAGAGGGGGGGTGGTGGTGGTGTGATGAATTGGGAGACTGGGATTGACATGTATACACTGATTTGTATAAAATGGATGACTAATAAGAACCTGCTGTATAAAAAAATAAATAAAATTAAATTTAAAAAATGTTATGATTACATAATAAGGATAACTCTTAAATTCAAAACAAACTACATTCTAAGAACTTTGATATTGAGCTTAACATGGAAAATTTCTATAAATGCAAATTAAATAGTTATCAAAATGTATTAAATTTTAGACTAAAATAATTCTGAGTTTTTTAACCATAGGGAAAGGAAACATGAACACAGATCATCAGAATTTGACCCTGAGACCCTCATACTCTTCCAACTGAGATCACAGTTTTGCCAGTTGGCTGACTCAGCTGTAGCTGCCTAAGCCCCAAAAAGCCTTTCTAGAACGTTTAGATCTCCAGGCTCAAAGAGCAGAGTGAAGGAACAAAATTAGGCTGAAATTTCTTCAGTACCTACCATATTTCAGAAAGAACACCTAAAATTCTGGAAGGATTTTAAATGACTAAGTTCATTAAAAGATAACAAAATGGAGAGTCCTTTGAAATATATTTTATCAATTTATCCTTACTTAATTTTTCTACCCCTCTAACAATGGAAGCTGTGATTATCTATCACAGTTTTTATTAAGTTGATAAAGAAAATTCTTCTGTAACTTGAAAGTCAAAAAAAAAAAAAAAAATGAAAGAGGATACCAAAGAACATTGCACTTAAAAAAAAAAAAAAGGATGAATGAAAGCCATTCTTTTTGTTGAGACTGCAAAGTTAATTCTATTGTCTATTAAGTTTTGAATTATATATATTACATCAATTATTTCAAATTATATATATATATAGCACACATATTTTCATGTAAATAAATTCCTATCAATTTTTAGTATCAGGGAATAAATATCTCTTATATAAACTTGATTTTATTTAAATAAAATAAATATGTACTCCCTTGTTTACTTATCCATAAAACCAAAATTAAATATAGTACTTAAGGTAGAAACTTAAGGTAGTTCACAAGTACCTTGTACTTATATTGACACACCCACAACATATGAAAATATTTTTAAGTGTATTATTATATAATATGTTCAGTCCTTATGGTAATGATTAAGTTTAAAACAAAAGTTGTACATATACAACTGTAACTTTTTCAAGATTTATTTTCTTTTTATTGTTGTTCTCATTTTTTGAATATTTCTATGTGTTTTAAGACTGAGATGATTTTTGTGTATTGAAAGTAGCTGAGCTTCAAGGTGAACCCTCAGTGTTAATGTGAGTTCTATCATCCTTCATCTTTAAATATTGTACTATTCCAGTTATCTCTCTTTCTCAGTATATCTCACTCGTAAAGTTTTTGTAACAGTGCTTTTGTACAAGAGTCTATTCTAGTAGTCATAGTATTTTAGATCTTATACTTATTTTGTATATGAGAATACAAACTCAGAGAAATCATATGATTTGTAAAGTGTCAGGAGCAAAAATAAAAACCTTTCACACGTGTTTATCATGCCAGAGTTCTGGGTTTCTTTTCTGATATATGAGTGACAGTGGGTTTCATAGAAAAATAGTTCCAAATAGTTGAAGTTTATGAGCCAAAATTTTACCTCTCAGAAATACTGTACAAAATTGTGAGGAGCAAATCAAAATGTTAGCAATGTTTTATAAAAAGGATTGTGACTAAGTCCAAACTAAGGACCACAACACAATATTTTGTGGGCTTTTAGAAACATTCTAAAATAATATCACTGTGTCAATATTTCAGTATGTTTTACCAAAAAGGAATATTTTTAATAATTATAGCTCTTATAACCAAATCAGTTTCTCAGTAACTCACTGAGTAGTTTTGCTTCCAGCCAAAATGCAGTTAAGTGGTACAGGATTCACCCTCCCATTGGAAATAGCTGAAAATTTAAGACAAAAAAGGAGAATGATCATTGAGAGGTGAAAAGGAAATGAGGTGAGTACTATGCTCTCTCCAACCAACTTCCCTGAGAGAATTTCCAGATATAGAAACAGAAAACACATATGAAGCTGGGAAGAATCTCTGAGATGAAACATGGAGTGGAGATTCTAGTGAAAGCAAAGAGTTTGCAGAACAAAGTAGAGGAGAATAAAGTTCTGTGCAGATAGAGAAATCTAGATAAATATAAAGGACTTCTCTCAGCGATTTGACAGAGTACTGATTGTTGAATACATGAGAGAAAAGTACCCAAGGACAGGTAATTAAATGTTTGAGAGTATTAAAGTTAAGAGTGTCCAGTGCTTAACAGGACTGAGAATATGGCCTGTTCCCATTAGAAAGACTAGAATACCTCATAATTCATGGCACAGTGAACGAAGAACACAAAAAGAGCTTGTGCCAAAATGCTAGGTTAAACACTACTCTGGTACTGTCCCCCAAAGCAAGCATCAAAAACATTAAAAAGGTTTCAGGAAATTTAACTACATCTCAGAACAGAACAAAACCCATGAAAATCTATAGAGAAAAAAAATCCAGGAAAGAAAAAGGTAAATTCACAAAGTACAACATCTGATAAAAGATTGCCAGGGAAGCAAAGAATTTAAAAAAAAATTGACGGTTATTGAGAAGGAAAATCAACCAAGTGAAACTCACCCAGAATTTAACCAGATGTTCAACAGATAAGGACATTAAAATAGTTACTGAAATTCATTTTATATATTCAAAAACTTTGTATAAAGACATGGAAAAATGTTTTAAAAGGTCTAAGTTAAACATCCAAAGGTTAAAATTATAACGTCTTTGATGAAAAATATACTAGATGAGGTTAATGGTAGATTAGACATTCTAGAAGAAAAACTTATTGAACTTAAAGATAGGGCACTACAAATTTTACAAATGAAGACAGACAAGGAGTAAAATTAAAAATCATTAATGGGCCATGGAAAAACGTTAAATGACTTAGGGGTCTAATATATTTGTAACTGGAGAACCTAAAGTAGAGAAAGAGGATCACAGAAAAAAAATTGAAAAAAAAATATGGCTAAAATTATTACCAATTTGATGGAAACTATAAACCTATAGATCAAAGAAATGCAGCAAACTTAGGGTTCATGCAAAATGATGAAAACTACACCAATGTGCATTATAACCAAATCACCTAAAACATGACAAACATAACACTATAAGAGCATCCAAAGAAAAAAAGCATAGTATATTCAAGAAAACCAAAGGTAAGGTTGCCACAGAATCCTTACACTGGAAGCTATGTAAGCCAGAAGACTGCAGTGCAACATCATTAAAGAACAGAAAAAAAGAAAAACAATGTCAATCATGAACCCTATGCCCAATGAAATCTTCCAAAAATGAAGACGAAAATAAAACCTTTTTCAGACATACAAAGGCTGAAAAATTAATTACCATCAAACTCACAATTCAAGAAGTGTTGAACAAAATCTTTCAGGCAGAAAGAAAAATGACAGCAGATAGAAATATGGATCAACTCAAAAGAATGAAGAGTACCAGAAATAGTAAATATGGGAGTAAATAAGTGATTTATTTTTATTTAATTAGCTTTTAAAAATAACTTCCTTTAAAAAGGTAATAATTTACTGTGGGGTTTATAACATATGAGTAAGTAAAATACATGAAAACATTATTACAATGGTTGGAAGAGAGAAATGGAATTACCAATATAATACTGTAAGATGCCTATACTAAAGGTGAAATGGGATAATATGACTTGAAAACAAATTGTGAATAGTTAAAAATATATATTGTAAATCCTAAAGTAGCACTAACATAACAAAACAATTATAGCTAATAAGTCAACAAAGGAGCGGAAACTGAATCATAAAAACACAAAAGATGGAAGGAATAAAAGAGAACCGATGGGATATATGTTTTCAAAAATAGCAAGATGATAAACCTAAACCTGACCATATCAATGATCACATTAATTTAAATGGACTAAAAATATCAATTAAGAGTCAAATATTGTCAGTTTGGATTAAAAACAAGACCTAATCATATGTTTCTCATGAAAAACGTACTTCAATATAAAGAAACAAATAGGTTAAAAGTAAAATATTGAGAAAAGATATTTGATGCTAACAATAGTCAAAGGAAGCTGGAAAGCTGGATTGGTTATATTATAAATTAGGTAAAGTTGATTTCAGAGCAAAGATTATTTCCAGGGATACAAAAGTTTATTTTATAATGATAAAAAAGGTCAATTCTTCAAGAGGATATATAAACCCTAAAACTCATGAACCTCATAACAGATTCAAATCAAAAACTGATAGAACTCGAAGAAAAATAGATAAATACACAATTTTGTTGATGATGTCAATACCCCTCTATCAACAATTGGTAGGACAGATAGAAAATCAGCAAGGATAAAAGAGCTGAAAAATACTACGAAGCAAAATGATATAATTGACATCTTAGAATACACCACTAAACTACAATAGAACACATTCTTTCTAAGTGCACACAAAACATTTTCCAAGGTAGAAAATACTACAGGCATAAAAATACTCAATAATTTCAAAATGATTCAAAATACTCAGATTTTCTGAGTTCAGTGTAATTCAAGTAGTAATCAATAACAGAGAGCTATATAAAATCATCAAACATCTAAAAACTATACAACACCTTTAAAATAAACCATGGCTCAAAAAAGATAAAGGATATTACAAAGTTTTTTTAACTGAATGAAAATAAAACATTAAAATTTATAGGATGCCACTAAAGCAATACTTAAGAGGATATTTATCATGTTAAAAATCCATTCTAGTAAAGAAGAAAGATCTCAGATTAACAACCTTTGCTTCAACCTTAGAAACTAGAAAAAGAAGGGCAAAATAAGCCCAAAATAAGTGGAAGGAAATAAAAATGATAGCACGTCATTAAAATAGACATGGAAAAGAGAAAATAAGTCAATATCAGCTTCTTTAAGAAGATCAATAAAATGATACACTGCTAGCAAGACTGATGAGGAAAAAATAGATAAGAGAAACTGTTAATTACATGAATAGAAAAGATGATATCAAAGTACTAAGAAGGTAATATTAAAATAGTGTTCTGCCACTAAATTTGATGATTTATAAGGAAATGACTAATTCCTTGAAAGACACGAATTACCAAAGATTGCTCATGAAGAAATAGATACACTGAAGAGTTGATTTTTACTAAGGAAAATACTTTTTATAAACTTTCCTTCAAAGATAACTTTAAGCCCATATTGCTACACTGGTGAATTATACCAAATATATATGGAGAACTATTACATCCTAAAATTTATCCAGAAATTGAAGAGGAGGAAAATATTACTCCCCAACAATTCTTTAAAGCCATCAGCTGCCTCATACTAAGCCAAACAAATATGAAACAAAACACTTAGAAGATAAAATATGGAGTTTATCCCAGGAATAAAGGTGTGCTAAACATTAGAAAACTATAAATTAAATCCATCATATGAACACACAAAAGAATAAAAACCATATGATGATCTCAATAGACAGAAAAAGAGCAAGTGACAAAATCGAACATCAAAGAAAATGAACAAACAATACTCTCAGCAAACTAGAAATAGAAGGAAAATTCCTCAACCTAAATAAGTCCATCTACAAAAAACTACAGCTAACATCCTATTCAATAGAAAGATTGAATGTTTTAGCCCTAAAGTTCAAGAACAACACTACCAAAAGAAAATGGCTATTAACTCTTAATACTTCTATTAAACACTATATGGGAGGTTCCAGCCAGTGCAATATGGTCAAAAATAAATTAAAGGCATCAAATTGCACAGAAAGTAAAACTGCCTTTATTCACGGATGACATCATCATCTATGTAGAACATGTAATGGAATCTACACAAAAGCTACTACCAATAAGTATGCTTACCAAAGTTGTGAGATAACAGCCATCTGAGTATCAACTATATTCCTATGAACTAGGAATAAGCAATTGGAAATTTAAATTAAAAATATAATTTATAACAATCAAACATGTGAAACCATTAGGGGTAAATTTGATAAAAGACATATAAGACCTGTACAATAAAAACCACACAACTCTGCTGAGATAAATTAGAAGTGATAGAAATAAATGGAGTCACTTGCCTTGTTAAGAAGCTGGAAGACTTAATAATTTTTAATTGTTAATTTTCCCCCAATTGGTCTATGAATTCAATGCAAATACAAAAAAAAAAAACAACCGTTTATAGTAATTGTCAAGCTGATTCTAAAACTAGTATGAAAACGAAAAGTAAATACAAGACTCACAAGAACCTAAAACAAGAAAAAAGTTGGAATGCTAACACCTGAATTAAAAAACAATGTGTGTGTGTGTGTGTGTATACATACACACACACACACACACACACACACACCACACATGAAAGTGCATTACTCAAGTCAGTGTGTTATGGGTATCAAAACAAACAAAGAGATCAATAGAGTAGAACAGAGTCCAGAAATAGACACATACATATGTGGACAACTAATTTTTGACAAAAATGAAAAGCACTTCAATGGAAAAAAGGATAGGCTTTTTAAATAAATCTGTACTGAAACAACTGGATATTCATATGGAAAATAACAGACTTTGATCCATACTTCATATACTATACGTATACACCTCAAAAAATGTCATAGATCTAAACCTAAACTATAAAACTTTGAGAAGAAAAGATAGGAGATATATTTGTGAACTGAGGTTAGGGAAAAACTTAGATACGACACCAAAAGCACAATCCTTTTAAAAACGTATTAGACATAATAAAGATTAAAACATTCGGCTGTTTGAAACACACTATTAGAGAATGAAAAGAAAAGTCATACAGTGGGATAAAATATGTACAATGCATATATCTCATTAAAGAAGTTGTTATCTAGAATGTATAAAGAACTAAAAATTCCGAATAAGAACACAAGCTAATTAAAGTGGGCAAATATTTGAACCAACACTTCACCAAAATAGATATACAGATAGAATAAAATCATAGGAAATAACACTCAACTTCATTAATTAGGGGTATGCAAATTAAAAGCAAAATAAGACACTACTACACAATGATAAAAATAGCCAAAATTTAAAACCTGAATGTATCACTGCTATTGGAAATGCAAAATGGCACAATTTGAAAAAGATTGACAATTTCTCTAAAAAGTTAAATATACACCTACCATATGATCAGTCACTTGACTTTTATGTGTTTTCCAAAAGAACAGAAAGAATACATCTATGGAAAGACATACACACAACATGTGTGTATAACAGCTTTATTAATAATGGCTCCAAACTGGAAAAAATCCAAATGTTCATCAATAGATGAACATATAGGTAGCAAATTCTGGTATATCCATACAGTGGCAAACTACTGGGCAATACTAATATACACAATATGGATTAACCTTAAAATCATACTGATGAGTTAAAGAAGCCAGACAAAAAGAATATACACTGTATTATTCCATTTATATAAAACACTAGAAAATACAAACTATCTTAAAGTACAGAAAGCGGATCAGCAGATGCCTGTAAATGTGGAGAGTTGGGGTATAAAGTAGCAGGGAGGGAGGGATTACAAAAAGCATGAGGAAACTTGGAGAAATTATGGATATGTTCATTATCTTGATTGTGGTGATGGTTTCACAGTTGTAAACATATACTAAAATCTATCAACTTATATACTTTAAATATTTGCAATGTACTGTATGTAAAGTATACTTCAATAGAACTGCTAAAAGTAATAATACATTGAAAAAATTACTTGCCATCTGCATGGGAAGCAAAGAGCTGGCTAATCCCAAACAAAACCAGTTGTGTGAGACTATGTTTCATTACCTGTGAATCTGATTTGATTTTCTAAGCAACTACCTCCAAGTAGCTACTGAAAAACTAGACCTTGCTCAATGCACCTGGAGAGAACCTCCTCTAGTGAGCCAATTTAGCTTTATGAACACAAACCTATAATAACATGTTCACTGAAGGACTCTTCTAATCCTAGCACTGGAATTCCAGCTGAATGTACCCTATATGGTTAAACTTTAAATAAAGGTGGTAGACCAAATTATTCACATAGTAGAATTAGAAAGCACTAAGGCATTTTGCACTTAAAATACAGCATTGTCAGATGAGCGGTAACAACAGGTAAATTTACTGATGAAATCTTCTAATCAAATAAAGAAAGGAACTATTAATATTTTTAATGATATACCTGAATTTATTTAAAGAAACATCAGCATGTGGAAGCTAGTAGAATGTAGTGTTTAAATAACTTTGAAGTCCTCATAAAACTACTCAGCCAAATGCATGACTATGAGCAAGTTAATTAACCTCTTTGAAACTTGGTTCTGTCTACAAAATGACATAAATATGATAAATATGTTATGAGGAGCAAGTGATATATATCTATAAAATTTTTAATAAATAGCCTTCCACTTAGTTAACATTTAATAAAATGTTGGTATAAATTGTCATTACTCTTTTCCTGATAGTATTTATTTTAAAGATTAGGAGACTTTGCAAAGTTCCACTTCTATATAGAGTTGTCAAAAAGAAATATGAAAGAATCTGAAAAACAGTATATACATATATATAAATATATAAAACTGAATCACTTTGCTATACACCTGAAACTAACACAATATTTTAAATCAACTATAGTTAAATTTAAAAAAGAAATATGATTGTGCTATTCTTTATTTTTATACAAAGATGATAAAACATAAACCCAATTTATATAATTTAAAAATAATATTTAAAAAATCTTCTTTTATTGTTATTCCTCTAGAAACTCAGGAATTCAGTTCATTGTGTGTTAACAGGCTTTTGAACTACCTAGGTCATTTTATAAATTACATCCATCCTCTTCATCTAATATCATTATTCATTTACATATTTATTATCTATTAAGCTTGAGGCTAAAATTGTAAGGACAACAGCTCAGTGTATAATAAAAGCAAAAATAAAAAAAGAAGAAACTTGCTATGAGTAGAACAGTTTGCAAGCTGGGTATTTTCTTTTTAATCCTCAAATGTCCACACTTATCTCCTGAAGGCAAAAATCACCTTTATCTATTTAAAAACAGAACTCCCTGTAGTTATTTTGTAGACTTAGAAATATTTCTTATTTTAAATTCATTTAAAATATTGTATCAATTTTTTGAGAGTTTAACTTTTGTCTGTGCTTTAGCATTTTACATCTCTTTTGGGGATTAGAAAATATAATATGGACCATTGTTAATAAGTGTATTTTAAAAATGTGAGCATGCATTTTATTTTTTATACAAGTTAAAACGTGCATGGAAAATAGAACCAATAATTTTTAATACGGTTTAGTCAAGTCATTCTTTATATCAATTTTTCTTTACCAGAAATACTTTGTTATCAGCTGATTTTGAAGCATTATTTTTACCATATGCCTCTCAGACACATTAATTTACAACATTTCTGAGAGGAATCTCTGATTGTGATGAAGTCCCTTCTTAAATATTTACCTATTCGTGGTGATGGAAAAATTATCTTTTGATAAATACTCAAGTAAATATTAAGAAAGTAAGGAATAAAACTGACCTGATTTTAATTAAGAATATGTGGTGTGAAAAGGATTCCTAAATTTATATTTAGTTAGCAAATGACACCCTAGTTTTTAATTTAAAAAATTTTGGCAAATGTTGTGTTTATTACTTATACAGGGGAGTTCAAAGTAATTGTTAATAGCATAATCAAGCTACATGGAGTGTCAGTTACTACTAATATTACCTTCATTTTGCATTCTAAAAACTGTAAAAGACTAACAGAAAGATAATTCTATATACACTGCCTTTCATCTTCATTACTCATTTCATAAAATAGCATTAGGGTAATTATACAACAGTCGACTATACTATTAGAGACAGCAGACAACCTTTAGAAAGAAAGTGAACAACTTCATATATGTGTAAAGCTACACTGGTTTATTTCAATTTTTGCTTCTCCAAACATAAAAGTTTGGACTTAAAAGTCATTCATGTCTCTTCCTAATTTCTTGTCCAATGACATTAAAATATATTATATTCTATTCCAGGAAAAGAAGGTTATGGTAGTAAGTGTAATTTGAAAAAGAAGTCATTCTCGACAGTAAAAGTAGAAATACACTTAAATATAAATGCTCAATTCAATAAATTGTGTCAGCGGTATAAATATGTGGCAATAATAAACTTCATTACTAATATCAGTATTGTACTTTTTCCCCATGTTATCCAGAAATGGAAAAGGGATTATCTCCACTCCATTTCATTCTCAATAATGTGTCATTTGCTCAATTACATAGGAGATTCAGCACCCTAGAATCTAAGGTCTGTAAAAGGATTATGCACAGTGAAACTTTCTCACAACATAAACTCCTCTGAAATGTCACTTACTGAATAAGTCTTCCTGGCTCAACTCCAGAAGAATTTATGTTCCTTTTCCCCTTATTTAGACATGAATTTTATATTATTTGGTTATTTTCACTCAAAACTATCATATGCCAAGTTTATTAAATACACTTTCATTGATTGGTATTTGGGACAATATAACTATTTAGTTAAAATTGTTCAATATAACTAATTAATAGTGGAAAATTCCTTATTTCTTCATTTTATTTTGCTGTCATAAGTATACAGGTATTTCCTATTGTGAACTGATCAGCTCTTAGTAGTGTTCATCAAAATCTGATTTCCCAGGAAACCAGCATCAGAATCAATTAAGACTAAAAATGTTATTTCTCAGATTCTCACATCAAAGTAAATGAATAAAAATCTCTAGTATTAGAATATAAAAATGTATATTTTTAACAGAATCTGTACTAAAGCTTAATATCTCTTTTAGAGGAAAATTGTTTTATTCATATCTAAATATTACAATATGCTATTACACATATTACCTTTATCTGAGCAATTTTAGCCATGGACATAGTCATGGAAAAGCATATTATTGTATATGGGCAAGATTAGGGAATTTGTATTTCTTGAGTACATATTGTTTTTAAGAAGTTTATGTTAGTTAGTCTTAACAATTCTAATGTTATTATCTCTATTTAGCAGAAGAGGTAACTTAGTTTTAGGAAGTAGTTAAACTTGGCAAGGCCAAGGAGCTTGTCACTTGAGCAACCAGAACTCAAATTCGGGGCTCTCAGATTCCAAATTCCATGCTCTTTCCATACTGATATCTACCTTTTTCTTATAAAAGTGTTAACCACCTTTGGAATTTCCATTGAGAATCTGGGACAATACATGGACACTTTTGTGTATCTTGAAATGCTGATTAACTGGATCTTTTCCAGTATTTCCTGGAGGATGGGACAAAGGACATTTTCTTTTTTAGCCAGAATTTATTTCATGAATTACTTTTGCTTTCCTTTATAAAAGTAATAAATAGTATACTTCTCAATAGAATAAATCATCAACTGACTGAGGACTATCTAATTACACAATTTCATTAATAAAATTTTCTAACCTCTCTTTTTATAAGCAAAAAAAAGTGACAAATTCACACACACAAATAATTAGGGACTTAATTTAAAATGGAACTTCTATGATATACATTTAAACCAATTCTCTACATCACCTATATATACACAAAGGTTTCTCGCACTGGTAATGGTATTACTCAACACTCTAGATACCAAAACTACTAAGAGAAAACTCCAATAATTTGAAATTCTTTGTTTCTATCCAAGGCAGAAAAGTAAACTAGTGCATTTTGGAAAGATTTTCAACTGCAAGGATTTAAAAAATTAGGTTAAATATATATTGTAAGAACACTGAGGCTATATTTTAAATTGGGGACTGAATAGTTTGCAGTTCACAATTTACTGGGCTAATAGTATAGCTAATATATAGTTATATATATTTCACATAAACCATTAGAATTTTGAACTGTTGGAGTAAGAAAAATTACCACAGTTCACATAAAGATGGGGTTATTCTCATTGTTTTTAAAAATGCCATGGGAGTTTTATCTGGATATTCTCCAAGGACCCTAGAGTAAGAGACCTTGGTTTTACTTTGCTTTCAAAATGTGAACACCTTCCATGGAAAGTCATTTCTCTTAGCTGCTGTGTCAGCATTTGACAACTCCTAATTTGGGACTTGAATTTGTGAACTGAAACACCAAAGAAAATTGTGCAACCATATAGATAAGTTTATATAGTTTTAGGGTACTTAGAAAGAAAATATGAGCTTACTTGTTTGGGTTAGTAAGATAAGATAACTCATGTTTTCTAAGTATTGATAACAAAACCGAACATGTTTTTTTCTTACAGTAAATAGTTGATCCCTGGGGAATGCAAGAATTACAATAAATCTTAAAATGCTGCTCTTTCATATCTTATAAAAACATACTCTTAAGCCGAAGTATTAATAACCAACGCCTAAGAAAAATTCAAAGTAAATTTTACATATTTTACTGTACATTTATTATTTTATAATATACACAGGCATACATATAATCTAATATATAATAAATGCATACATCAAGTTTGCAAGCTATGAACTTATAAAAAGAAAAAGAAACTGTATGATTTTCATACTAAACTTTAGATTGTTTAGTAATGATAGAATGACTGGAAATATAAAGTTACTCTCCATAATAAGGAGATTTCTTACAGTAAAAAAAAAGTCTTGCTGTGATTTAGGATATAGATGCTTAATCATGACAAGGTTATATGGGAAAGTGTGCACTAGATCTGCTGCTTCACAGAAGGCTGAAAGAGAAGAGGGAACACATCTCTTTTCAATTATATGATCATTATCTCATAGGCTTTCTATAAACATTTTAATATATTTTTAGTGGATACACAATGACTTAATATCATGATTATATATGATATTTTGTAATGTCCTCTTCTAATGTCTGTTGCAATTTATTTAAATAATATTTTTTAAAAGAGTCCAGTATTTAGATGCTGTTACCTAGTAGTTACTTGCAACTGTTACATTATTATAATAAATTCATTTCATTATTGAATATAAATGGAAAGCAATACTGTATATTGATCACGTGTAGTAATTCCAAGTTAAATGTCAAAATATTATAAAGTTGGAATGGTCCTTGTGCCATCATTTCTAAACAAACTTTTGACCACTGAGGGACTGTAGTCTTTTTCAAATTGCTAATGCAAACTTTTGCATTATTTGCATTTTTTTCTTAAGCTATGAAGAAATGGAAAACTATCACGTTTGAAATTCTTGCCTTATCAACCGAAATAAATTTTATGTCTACTGTATATGACAAATAATGCTTTCTCTGGTTATTGATCCAAAACATATATTGAAGACAATGCATGCCATATGCTTAAACAACAACAACAATAAAACGTATTCCACTCCACTCAATTGCCCATATAGAGTGAGAGTAGTGGAAGAACAGCAGTAATAACAAAGGTGATGATTAGCTGAGTCTTGGAGGCTTACTTATTAAGGTGTCTCCCTATAGTCAGACATTTGGCAATACAGGTGAAGGTATAACAAGGAATAAAATTTGATAGGCAGGAAGAAGTTTAAAGCCACACTCTACCAATCTGCTACCCAAGACATATGTGATTGCATAAGGGATGAGACTGATGAAAAAAAGAAGTGTAGCAATGAATGCAGCAATCGGATTATCCAGGGAATCTGGAAGTGAAACATCAAAATCGTATTCAGTTTATGGAGATTTCATTGGTCAATTATGGTAGACTGGGAGCCAGGAGAGTCATATTTGACTCATATGCCTGTTGATCAGAGAAATCAAGTCTTCATAATTAGGAATAAAGACGTCAGAGAAAGTAAGCAATAAAATGAGAGGGGGAGAGCAAGATTATATTATACATATTTATATATTAAGTATAAAAAACAGCATTGAGAACCAGAGAAATGGCAACATGAATAGATTTCAGCTTTGTTGTTGGCTTTGAAAAAGGAAAAATGAGGCCATGAGCCAAAGAGTGAAGCACCTAGTACAAGAGCTTGGACAAATTGGTGAATAGGAAAAGTGGTCTAGATGATGGAGAAGGAAGACTCTGAGCTCACCTCCTCTCATGGGCACACCAAAATTACAACTATTTATAGAGCAACTATTGATGAGAAAGACTTGAAGACAAGCAGAAGAGTTAGGGCAAACTAAAAAGCTTTGGTACAGCTAAGGAAACAATCAACAGAACAAAAAGGCCACCTTGTGAATGGGAGAAGATATTTGCAAACGATACGTCCAACAAGGTGTTAATATCCAAAATATACAAAGAACTCATATAACTCAACATCAAAACAAACAACTCAATTAAAAAATGGGCAGATGACCCAACTAGATATTTTTCCAAAAGAAGACATACTGATAGCCAACAGGCACATGAAAAGATGCAAAACATCACACACCATCAGGGAAATACAACTCAAAACCACAATGAGATATCACCTTACACCTGTCAGAATGTCTACTGTCAGAAATACAACAAGTAACAAGTGTTGGCAAGGATGTGGAGAAAAGAGGACCCTCATGCACTGTTGGTGGGAATGTAAATTGGTGCAGCCACTAAGGAAAACAGTATGGTGATAGCTCAAAAAATTAAAAATACAAGTACCATGCAATTCAGCAATTCCACTCCTGGATATTTATTCAAAGAAAATGTAAACATTAATTCAAAAAGATATATGTATCCTTATGTTAATTGCAGCATTATTTACAAGAGCCCAGATATGGAAGCAGCCTACATGCCCACTGATAGATGAATGGATAAAAACTGGTATGTATAACATGTACAATGAAATATTTGTCATAAAAAGGATGAAATTTAGCCATTTGCAATAACAAGGTGGATCTAGAGGGTATTATGTTAAGTGAAATAAGTCACATAGAGAAAGACAGCTACTGTGTCATTTCACTTATACATGGAATATAAAAACTAAACAAATGAAACATGCGTAACTAAATAAAAACAGAGACATAGACACAGAGGAAAAACAGGCAGTTGCCAGAGGGAATGGATTGGTAGAGGAGAGGAATATGTGAGGGAAGGATAAACTTTCAGTTACAAAATAAATGAGTCACAGGTATAAAGGTACAGTGAGGGGAATATAGTCAATAATTATGTAATATCTTCATATGGTGACAGATAACAACTAGAACTATCATGGTTTAGGAATTAACATAGTGTTATAGGTCAATTATATTTCAAAAACAAACGCAGAAACAAACTCATAGAAAAAGAGATCAGAGGAGGGTAAGTTAGATGAAGGCAGTCCAAAGGTACAAAGTTTCAGTTATAAGATGAATAGGAAAAAAATAACAGTATTTCTTATTTAAGATTGAATATTACAGAGGAGTGGAAAGAAGAATAGAAAGTAAAAGAGAGATAAAAATAGATAAAAAATAAATGTAGAGTACAACAAGAAATAAAGAGGAAAGGAGAACAGTGCATATATAGATAACCATGCATTTGAGCAAGCATATCATGAGAAAAAGAGAATTGCTATCTGATCCTAAAAACAATCATTGAAGCAGACAATAAAAACTTAAAATAAACTATGGAAAAAGTAATATAATTAACGAATCATTAAACCTTTAAATTTAGTTTAAAACTTAATTTTTTAAAATATTTAAACAATTTTTACTAGCAAACTGACTTTGGTAACTAGAATAATCCAAGGAACATCTATGAGTTAGTGTTTGTAATCAACACAGCTTGCTTTCCTCAAACATCTTCTCCATTCCTTGATAAAGCAGATTAACAAAATGCCAGGGTACATATACTGAATTTACTCATAACTATCGATATGTATTTAGGTGTGTTTTAAAATCAGCCTGAGTCTCCATTGTTTCATTTGTGAAACAGTGATATAAATACTAAACTGTAAGTGTTACTGTAAGAATCAAATAGATTATATGTAATTGTCTAATATATTTTAGGAACCCAATTAACATCATTTCCCTTTTCTCCTTCATGTTTTGCCCTCTGATAATATTGCTTTAAGATAATTTCTAAGTAAATATGACCATCAATTTTTATATAAGTGAAACTTATTTCAAAATATTCCCTGGGATTGATTTTTAGATATTCTAGGCAAATTTATAGGACTCATTTGAGACTGAAAGAAGACAGGTCTCTTGGAGATTCTCTGTAGAAGTACGATTTATTTCTCACATTATTTGCTTAGTAACAATCTATGTCCAGTTTCACTACATAATGATTCACTGAAACCATAGATAGAGGGTTTATCTCCATTTACTTCACTGTAATTATGCAAATACTGCCTAGGACTTTTATGTGATAAAATTAATATTTGATACATCTTCACCTGGGAGTCTGATACTATAATGGAACATTATTATTATTATTATTATTATTATTATTATTATTATTAAATGTTGCTTACCTATGCACTCACCTAATACAAATGAAATCTCACAGAATAGTTAAGGCCACATACATTTTAAGATAATACACTTCTGTATTTTGGACCATCTAATCCTTATGTTGAAGTATATATGTCCCAGTATCATTGAAAAACCTTAAATTAAAATCCTGTACTCACTGTGTAACTGGGATATTCTAATCATTGTTCAGAGAAACTGATACAAATAATTATCCAAAACAGGTATTTGTGTAAACAGAGTGTCTGCTATCAAGGGTTTCTTCTTTTAACTAGCATATTGTGAGTTAAAAATAAGGATTCAAGGGAAAAAATTCTGATTCATATAAAAATACTTTCCAGCAAAAAAAAAAAAGTCAAATTTAAAAGACAATAATTAATGAAAAGTCAAGCTTTGTGCTTATTTTTGAAAGCAAACGTTAAATATTAACATTTTTCTCAAGAAGAAAAATATTTTAAAAATTAACAACATTAGACTTGGTTAACATTTCTATGTCACTTAAAAATTAAGACATAATAAAAGGCTTAGTAAGGGAACACATACTAATTTTTTCATCTTATATATGATGCCATCAACTGATGCTATACAATTTTTTCTTTTAGTATTTAGAGAAACAGATTCCATGAATACTCTGCGTTTTTTGTTTGTTTGTTTGTTTTTGTGGTACATGGGCCTCTCACTGCTGTGGCCTCTCCCGTTGTGGAGCACAGGCTCCGGACGTGCAGGCTCAGCAGCCATGGCTCAGGGGCCCAGCCGCTCTGCGGCATGTGGGATCTTCCCGGACCGGGGCACGAACCCGTGTCCCCTGCATCGGCAGGCGGACTCTCAACCACTGCGCCACCAGGGAAGCCCTCTATGTGGTTTTTTTAAAGCAACTACTATTATATTGAAAAATAGTCTATGTGCCTTCCAAATTACTGAGAAAAACACTAAAACAGTTATCGACAAAAAAAAAGAAAAACAAGTAAACAGAAAAGTCTGAGAATAAAAAAGTATATGCAAAAAAAGACAATATGCTTGTTCTGAGAAACAGGATAGTGTAATGTTTAACAGCATAAGCTCCAGGGACTGTGAAGATTTGAAATCTGTCTTGGTTTCTTCCTAAGTGTATAGTCTTTGATACATTATTTAATCTCACTATGTTACAATGTCTTCATATGTAAAATAAAGGTAATAATAAAATACACCTTTACTTGTTTTTCAGATGATTAAATGTGTTTTGTGAAGATTAAAGCCCTTAGAATAGTGTCTTCTTTTTATTATTAGCACTTATTCTTGCACATAAAAGTAACAAATTAAGCACATGTATTTAAAAGAAAATTACTTTTAGAGTCAAAATATGATTAAAAAAGGATTCTTTAAAGATTACATAGCTTACACAATGATAAAGTAAAGAAAGCAGAATATAAACGTTTCAGAAAACAGGGAAACAACCCAAGAGAAAGATGAAGGCAATTAACAAAGTTGCAGAGTTAATCAAGAGGCCTAAAGGATTATTAATCCATAGTGAGGGAGACAGACAGGAATCTAGTAGAGACATCTCAAGGGAAAAAGTATCTGTTAATTATCTGTCCATTTTACTTTGAGGAAATATGTAAATATATGATATGGAAATGTATGGAGAGACTGAGTCAAATTTAAAAGAAGCAGCAGAAGTAAAAGAAGAAGAGAAGGAAGAGGGAGAGGAACTAAACTAATAAAACAGTAAGGAAATTATTAATTCCAAGGGTAAAATAAATTATAAATGAAAGAATATAATCATAGTATTGTATAGTACTTGACTAAACAGTAAATTGTATTAGATTTATAATGAGCTAAAATGTTTACCTAACATAATATAGTATAAACAAACATATCTTCAATTTATGAATTAAGTGATAGCAGTATATTCATCTTAATTAGAAATTAGTAATAGCAGAACAGATAGCTTCAGGAGTTGCTTCTTTTTACCATTAGGATTGAGAATAAGGAGAGCAGTAAAGTTAATTGGGTCTTCAGTTATAGGGTTATCAAGTGGTCAAGCATTTCTTGTGGTGGCTATTACTAAGTTGTCCTGCCATACTTTCATGTAGTAAGGAGACAATAAGCCCAACCGGATTTAGACAGTTATTATTTACAGACATGGTAGTAGACATAGCTGCTTTTTCACATCAGCTTCCCTTGATCCTAAATTCCAAGAAGAAGATGTGAAGGCAGACCAGGTGGGTGCTATACACACAGGGCTTCAATTTCATAGCTAAAGGACACTCAGCTTGTGACCTCCTTCCCCTGACTTTTCAAGGACTATTGTAAAACCTGATCATTATTGTCTCTCGAGAAAAACATTATCTTTCTTACACTAAAACTTAAGCAAATCTTTTAGCAGGATGTGAGGCATAGATCTTTATTTTTACTATCCTGGAATGTCTCTACTGAGACCTTCTCTATCTTTATTATCCTTTAACATAATAAATTTGAAAAAAAAAGGCTTTTTATGCCTGAACATGAATTAACATGATTGAGAAATTTCTCCCAACAGTTGCTGCTGCCTTCTTCCCAGAATCTTTATTCATCATTCATAGTGATAAAATATTGTAACCTTCCTTCTGGAAATTTAGAATGATATAATGATATCTACTATTTCCATTTCTATTCAGCATTCTGAAGTTACTAGACAGCATAATATAATAACACAAAAATAAACATTAATAAGAAGGTAATAAAAGTAACATAATATTTGATGAGATAACTATCTAGGAAGATTATCCTAAAGGATCTAGAGATGAGGTTTTAGAATTAATAAAGTAATTCAACAAAGATGCTGAATAAAAATTCAACACACAAAAATCAACTAAATTTCTACATATTAAAAATGAAGAGTTAGAAATTTAGAAAAAGTTTATTTAAAACTGATTCAAAAACAAAATGCAATTAGGGATAAATCCTATGAAAGATAAGATAAAAATGGGGTGATGTGCCATATTCATAGTTTGAAAGTCAGTATTTTAAAGATGACAATTCTCCCAAGTTAAATTGTATTTTCAACCTTATCCCATTCAAAATCAAAGCACTTTTTTTCCATGAAAAATTGTAAGTTGATTTTACAAAATAAATGGAAGTTCACAGAGCCAAAAATAGCCAAAATAATCGATGAAGAACAATTTTAGAAAAATTACGCCATCAGACATGCAGTCTTAAGATACAGCTATAGAAAAGAAGAGTATAGAATCAGTGTAATTAGAGGCAAAATAGTGAAGAATAAGAAAGAACAGAAAGACATGAAGGAGAATAGAAATAACTGCTTGTTTTAGTGTCACTGCAATGCACACAGGGAGATAAACTTTTAAAGAAATGCTAATGAGGCAACTGAGTTTCCATACGATAAAAAAAAAAGAACTTTTATCTTTTCCTAAGATCATATGCAAAACTCAATTCCAGACACAGTTTGGGATTAAATGTGTAAGGTAACATGATGCAACTAGGAGAACAGTGAAGAACTTTGGGTGGGCAAAGTTTACTGGAAGAAATCACACACATTAAAACTAATAACCTGGGCTTCCCTGGTGGCGCAGTGGTTGAGAGTCCGCCTGCCGATGCAGGGGAAACGGGTTCGTGCCCCAGTCCCGGAAGATCCCACATGCCGCAGAGCAGCTAGGCCTGTGAGCCATGGCCGCTGAGCCTGCGCGTCCGGAGCCTGTGCTCCGCAACGGGAGAGGCCACAACAGTGAGAGGCCCACGTACCACAAAAAAAAAAAAAAAAAAAAAAAAAACCCACAAAAAAACAACTAGTAACCTGAGGAGATCAAGATGGCAGAGTAGGAGGATGTAGGGGAACTCACCTCCCACCACGAACACATCAAAATACATCTACCTGTGGAATAATTTTCACTGAAAAGTAACTGGAAACTGGCAGAAAGACTGCAGCCAAGGCTATAAGAAATATCCACAGGAAATTGGGTAAGAAGGGAAGTCAAGCCATCAGATCCAGACTTGTGACACTATGAGAGGGCTCAGAGGAAAAGGGAGATTCCCCGGGCAGAGATCCTCTCTGAGGGCTGAGCAGTTTGAACTACATATTGGCTATGCCCGCCCTAAGGTCTGACACAGGGAAGATGAGCCCCCTTGGCTGGCTGGAGGGATGGTGCAACTAACAGGAGTGCTGTGGGAAGCCGGTACTCTGTACATGAGGATTACATGCATGCTTGCCTCCTGCAGAAACAGGTCAGAAGGGGTGGATTGAAAAGTGCTGGAGTGGCTGTGTGGTCTCCCACTCCCCAGCCTGAGCCAAGCAAATGCTCCATTCCTGCTTGCTTTTCGACACAGCTCCACACTGGAGTGAAGGCTTGGCTGAAAGACACTGATTTGGCTAGGACCTGAAGAGGCATTTGAGAAGCGGGAAGGCAGCCATTACTGGAGCTTACACAGGCAGCTCATCACAAGCATCTCTGACCTCTATCTGTGGCTAGACCAGCAAGGCTTGTGCCGTGATACATGCCAAAAGCCTACACAAACCCTGCACGCCCTGCTGTGAAGCCCCACACCAGTGTAAGGGTAGCAGAGGCTCAAGGGGAGAGCTCAGTTCTGAGGGACAAAAGAGGCTCAGAACCAAAGTGATGTCTGAGCAGGGCGGGGGCAGCCATTACTAGCCCTTACACATGCAGCATGTCAGAAGCAGTCTAGACCTTTGACCCAGGCTGGACCACCACAGCCTTTGCACTGACCCATGCTGAGTGCCCATGTCAACCCCTCTTGCTGCAGCATTGCTCCCCTCTGAGGCGAGGGTGCCAGTGCTATGAGGGGTGAGAGCACAGATTAAAGTAAATGGAAGCAGCTCAGTCTTGACTCTCAGGACTTCTGCTCCACTAACCTGGGACATACCATACCCCCTGATAGGGCAGTGACAGCCACTGGGCAGAGGGGAAGCCTTGCCTCACCCCTTACTCCAGACCTAGTCCTTCCATGTCCAGCCCCACCTTCTACCAAGGTGATAGCTGCCAGCACACCCTGAGCAAAGATATGACTTGAGTTCAGGTCAAATCTAGCTCTCCCACCAAAGCCACTGGGCACACACAGACTGCATAGGGACACTTCCACAAAAGAACAACCTTTTCAAGGTCACCACAGGTAAGTCTTTCACCTAATTTCATAGAGACAGAGAAAGTTGAGCAAAATGAGAGGATAGAGGAATTCGTCTCACAAGAGAAAACTTCTGAAAAAAAATGAAACAAATAAACAATTTACCAAATAAAGAATTCAAAGCATTAGTAACAAAGAATGCTAACTGAATTAGGGAAAAGAATAGATGAAAAGACTGATAATTTTAACAAGGAACTAGAAAATATAAAAATAACCAGTCAGGCCTGAAGAATACAATAACTGAAATGAAAAAAAACAAAAACAAAAACGGTGAAACGAAAGATCATCAGACCAGGTGATAGAGAATAATGCATAAGCAATCTGGAAGATAGAATAATGGAAATCATACAATTAGAACAGCCAAAGAAAAACAAATTTTAAAAAATGAGAACAGTTTAGGGTACCTCTGGGACAACATCAAGCGTATCAACATTTGCATTATAGGGGTCCCAGAAAAAGAAAAGAGAAAGAAGGGGTTCAAAAATGTATTTGATGAAATTATGGCTGACAATGTCCCAAACCTAGAGAAGGTAACACATATCCAGGTACAGGAAGCACAGAAGGTCCCAAACAAGATGAACCCAAACAGACCCACAAGACATATCATAATTAAATTGCAAAAGTTAGAGGTGAAGAGAGGATTCTAAAGGCAGCAAGAGAAAAACAAAGAATCATATATAATGGGACTCCCATAAGGCAATCAGCTGATTTTTCTGCAGAAGCTTTGCAGGCCAGAAGGGAGTGACATGATATATTCAAAGTGCTCAAAGGAAAAACCTGTAATGTAGGATACTCTACCCAGCAAGATTATAATCTAGAATTTAAGGAGAGATAAAGAATTTCTTAGACAAGCAAAAACTAAAAGAGTTCATCAATCTTAAACATGTCTTACTCAATACTTTGTAATAAACTATAAGAGTAAAAAAACCTGAAAAAGATTATATATATATATAAACGGAATCACTTTTCTGTACACCTGAAACTAACATAACACTGTAAAACAGTTATGCTTCAATTAAAAAAAATACCAAACATACCCTAAAAGAAATGTTAAAGGGTCTTCTCTAAGTGAAAAAGAAAAGGCCAAAAGAAGAAGTAAAAGTCTGTAGGAAAGGAAAAACTCCAGTATAGTAAAGGCAAATATGTAACAAAAGCTGAGGATCAACCACTTAAATAAGCTATTACAAAGATTAAAAGACAAAATAGTATAAAATCAGTAGGACTACAATAACCAGTAAAAGACTAAACATGAAGATGTAAAATATGACATAAAAAACACAAAATGTGGGGGAGGAGAGTAAAAAAGATAGATCTTTTAGAAGGTGTTTGAACTTAGAGGACTACTGATTCAAACAAATAGATATAGATCAACATATACGAACCCCATGGTAACCACAAATCAAAAACCTGCAATAGATACACAAAAACTACAGAGGAAGAAACACAAGCATACTACTAAAGAAAATCATCAAACCACAGGGGAAAAACAAAAAGAGGAAGAACAGAAAAAAAAAAAGAAAACAGCCAGAAAACATGTAATAAAATGGTAATAAGTATATACCTATCAATAATTACTTGAAATATCAATGGACAAACTACTCCATTCAAAATACATAGGGTGGCTGACTGGATAAAAAAAATAAGACCCATCTATATGCTGCATACAAGAGACTGACTTCAGGCTGAAAGTGAGGGAATGGAAAATGATCATCCCAATGATCATAGCATCATTATTTACAATCACTAAGATATGGAAATAACCTAAGTGGCCATCAACAGATGAATGGATAAAAAAGATATGGTGTATATATATATATATATATGTGTATATATATATATATATATATGTGTGTATATATATATATATATGTGTATATATATATATATATATATATGTACACACACACAATGAAATATTACTCAGCCTTAAAAAAAGAATGAAATTCTGCCATTTGTAACAATGTGGATGGACCTAGAGAGTATTATGCTTAGTGAAATAAGTCAGAGAGATAGAAATATTCTATTTCGTCACTTATATGTAGAACCTAAAAAACAAAACAAACATATGTAACAGAAACAGTCTCAGAGATACAGAGGACAAACTAGTGGTTAAGAGTGGAGAGAAGGAAGGGAGAGGGGTAAAATAGGTGTATGGGATTAAGAAATACAAACTACTATGTATAAAATGGATAATCAGCAAGGATATATTGTACAATACAGGGAAATAGGCCATTATTTTATAATAAATTTAAATGGAGTATAATCTATAAAAATATTGAATAACTATGTTGTACACCTGAAACTAATATAATACTGTAAGCCAGCTGTACTTCAATATAAATATATATACATACACATAAGTAAATACATGCATACAATCAGAAAAACAGTAACCTAAAGCAAACACTGATCACCTGGATCCCATTATGGTGGAAAACCACTATTCATCAAAAGTAATCATGAAACTAGTGAAAAAATAATCCACTAGGTAGAAGTGTATATATACATACATATATATATGGAAATCAACTTGCATTGAGAATGCACAAATAAATTTTTTATTATTCAATAAAAATATAAACAACAAACTTGAAAAATGATCAAAAGACTTCATAAGATTCTTCACAAGAGAAGATATCCAAATTGCTAATAAAGATATGAAAGAACCCTCAATTTTATTAAAATTTTGGGAAATACTAAATTTCACTTACTCACAAGAATGGTTAAAATGAGAAAGATGGTCAATGCCGCACCCTAAGGTAGTTTTTCCTAGGCCTCTAGGAGCACAAAGTATAGAAACATCACAGAAATTTCAGTGGTGAATCTTATGAATGTGAGATTCTCCTGTGTAGAAAGAAGAGTTAATCAGTAATCTTAAAAAATTAGAAAAAATAGCAGAACTACCCTAGTGAAAATAGAACAAAACAATTAAGAGCAGAAATTACTGATGTAGAAGACAAAAAGACAGGAGAGGATCAATCCTATATATATATGGTTTACTGGGGAACAATACTAATAAAACTGACCAATTCCTAGTAAGACTGAACATAAATAGTGGTTAAATAAATAATATTAAGAATGAGAAATAAGACTTTATTACATATGTAGTAAAATTTTTAAAATATGCACTAGAAAGATAAAAAACGAATTTCCAATAGTGCTAGTGATTACCTCTGGGGAAACAATGGCATTTTTTAGTGATATACAAATTCATGCTTATTCTCTATAACATACATTAATTATGAAGTAGTAATTAAAAATCACCAAGCAAATGGGCAGAGGTGTATATGTACCATTCCACATTTGAATTGGAATTCTAACTCCACTGTTAGAATAACCTACTATGTGACCTTGATCAATTTACTGAAGTCATAATTTCCCATCTGGATATGCAGATAATAATACTTATTCCATAGATTTGTTCTGAGAGTTAAACAACTTAATATATATAATATTTATCAATGGCTCTGGTAGATAGCAAAGTGTCAACAAAAAGATTCTAAGTACCAAATGATGCATGATACATTGGTAAGATATATAGATCTTACATTAAATGTAGAAAACACACAAATATTGAGAAAAGAGTAATTATTATGAAAAAATGCTGCACAGAGAGCAGCATGAAAGGTCACCTAAACTCAGACTACAGAGATTGGAGATGTAACAATAATAGTGTCTTCCAGAGGAATTTATATATATAATTCTAAGAGATAGAGGAGCTAGATTTTTCAGAGTACTGAATGCTATTTTACAGAGAATGGGCAGATCCAGGTTTTGTACAGTCTGAAGCTTATACAATTTTAGAAAAAAATATATATCTTTCCATCTGTTTGTGTCATCGATGATTTCTTTCATCAGCATCTTATACTTTTCAGAATATAGGTCTTCTGCCTCCTTAGGTAGGTTTATTCCTAGGTATTTTATTCTTTTTGAGGTGATGGTAAATGTGATCGTTTTCTTAATTTCTCTTTCTGATCTTTTGTTGTTAGTGTATAGAAATGCAACAGATTTCTGTGCATTAATTTTGTATCTTATACTTTACTGAATTCATTGTTGAGCTCTAGTAGCTTTCTGGTAGAGTCTATAGGATTTTCTATGTATAGTAACATGTCATCTGCAAACAGTGACAGTTTTACTTCTTTTCCGATTTGGATTCCTCCTATTTCTTTTTCTTCTTTGATTGCCATGGCTAGAACTTGCAAAACTATGCCAAATAAAAGTGGTGAGAGTGGGCATCCTTGTCTTGTTGCTAATCTTACAGGAAATTAAGCTTTTCACTGTTGAGTTATGATGTTAGCTGTGGGTTTGCCATATATGGCCTTTATCATGTTGAGGTATGTTCCCTCTATCTATGCCCACTTTCTGGAGAGTTTTTATCATAAATGGACATTGAATTTTATCAAAGGCTTTTTTCTGCATCTATTGAGATGATCATATGGTTTTTATTCTTCAATATGTTAATGTGGTGTAGCACATTGATTGTGGATATTGAAAAATGCTTGCATCCCTGGGATAAATCCCACTTGATCATGGTGTATGATCCTTTTAATGTATTGTTGGCTTTGGTTTGCTAGTATTTTGTTGAGGAGTTTTGTGTGTATGTTCATCAGTGACATTGGCCTGTAATTTTCTTCTTTGTGGTATCTTTGTCTGGCTTTGGAAACAGGGTGATGGTGGCCTCAGAGTTTGGAAGTGTTCCTTCCTCTGCAAGTTTTTGGAATAGTTTCAGAAGGATAGGTATTAACTCTTCTCTAAATGTTTGGTAGAATTTGCCTGTGAAGCCATTTGTCCTGGACTTCTGTTTTGGGGGAGTTTTAAAATCACAGATTCAATTTTAGAACTTGTAATTGGTCTGTTCATATTTTGTACTTCTTTCTGGTTTAGTCTTGGGAGATTTTACCTTTCTAAGAATTTGTCCATTTCCTTTAAGTTGTCCATTTTATTGGCATAGAGTTGCTTGTAGTAGTCTCTTATGGTCATTTGTATTTCTGTGGTGTCGGTTTTAACTTCTCCTTTTTCACTTCTAATTTTATTGATTTGAATTTTCTCCCTTTTTTTCTTAATGGGTCTGGCTAAAGGTTTATCAATTTTGTTTATCTTTTCAAAAAAACCAACTTTTAATTTCACTGATCTTTTCTACTATTTTCTTCGTCTCTATTTCATTTATATCTGCTCTGATCTTTATGATTTCTCTCCTGCTATCTTTCGGTTTTGTTTGTTCTTCTTTCTCAAGTTGCTTTAGGTGTAAGTTTATGTTGTTTACTTGAGATTTTCTTGTTTCCTGAGTTAAGCTTGTATTGTTATAAAGTTCCATTTAGAAATGTTTTTGCTGAATCCTATGGAGTTTTGATCATTGTGATTTTGTTTTCATTTGTCTCTAAGTGTTATTTGATGTCCTCTTTAACTTCTTCAGTCATCCATTGGTTGTTTAGTAGCATATTGCTTAGCCTCCATGTGTTTGTGGTTTTTTTGTAGTTTTTTTTTCTTGTAGTTGATTTCTAATCTCATAGCGTTATGGTCAGAAAAGGTGCTTGAAATGACTTCAATTTTCTTAAATTTACTGAGGTTTAGTTTTGTGGCACAGCATGTGATCTATCCTGGAGAATGTTCCATGTGCACTTGAAAAGAATGTGTATTCTGCTACTTTCGGATGGAATGCTCTCTCTATATATGTCAATTAAGTCCCTCTGCTCTAACGTGTCATTTCAGTCTTGTGGCTCCTTGTTGATTTTCTGTCTGGATGATATTTCCATTGATATAAGTGGGGTGTTAATATCCCCCACTATTATTGTGTTACTGTCAATTTTTCCTTTTGTATCTATTAACACTTGCCTTATATACTTCGATGCTCCTAAGTTAGGTACAAATATATTTACAATTGTTGTATCTTCTTCTTGGATTGATGCCTGGATCATTACATAGTGTCCTTCTTTGTCTCTTGTAACAGTCTTTATTTTAAAATCTATTTTATTTGATATGAGTATTGCTACCCCAGCTTTCTTTTGATTTTTATTTGCATGAAGTGCATTTTTCCATCCCCTCACTTTCAGTCTGTGTCTCTAGATCGGAAGTGGGTCTCTTGTAGACAGCATATATATGGGTCTTGCTTTTAGAAAGATATACTGTGATCTTGGATTGGAAGAATCAATACTGTCAAATTAACTATACCACCCAGAGCAATCTACAGATTCAATGCAATCTCTATCAAATTACCAATGGTGTTTTTCACAGACATTGAACAATCTTAAAATATATACTGAAACACAAAAGACCCCGAATAGCCGAATCATTCTTGAGAATGAAAAATGGAGCTAGAAGAATCAGGTGCCCTGACTTCAGACTATACTACAAAGCTACAATCATCAAAACAGTGGGGTGCTGGCACAAAAAACAGAAGTATAGGTTAATGGAACAGGATAGAAAGCCCAGAAGTATACCCACATATCTATGATCAATTAATCTACAACAAAGGAGGTAAGAATATACAATAGAGAAAAGACAGTCTCTTCAATAAGTAGTGCTGGGAAAACTGGACAGCTAAATGTAAAAGAATAAAGTTAGAACATTCTCTAACACCACACATAAAATAAGCACAAAATGGATTAAAGACCTAAATATAAAACCAGATACTATAAAACTCTTAGAGGAAAACATAGAACACATTGACATAAATCACAGCAAGATCTTTTTGGATCCATCTCCTAGACTAATGTTAACAAAAACAAAAATAAACAAATGGGACCTGATTAAACTTAAAAGCTTTTGCACAGCAAAGGAAACCATAAACAAAACAAAAAGACAATCTACAGAATGGGAGAAAATATTTGCAGACAAAGCTACTGACAAGGGATTAATCTCCAAAATATATAAACAATTCATACAGCTCAATATCAAGAAAAAACAAACAACCCAATCAAAAAATGGGCAGCAGATCTAAATAGACATTTCTCCAAAGAAGACATACAGTTGGCCAAGAGGAACAGGAAAAGATGCTCAACATCACTAGTTATTGGAGAAATGCAAATCACAACAACAATGAGGTATCACTTCACACCAGTTAGAATGGCCATCATCAAAAAATCTATGAACAATAAATGCTGGAGAGAGTGTGGAGAAAAGGAAACCTCCTACACTGTTGGTGGGAATGTAAATTGGTACAGCCACTATGGAGAACAGTATGAAGGTTCCTTAAGAAACCAAAAGTAGAGCTACCCTATGACCCAGCAATCCCACTCCTGGGCATATATCTAAAAACATAAAAACTCTAATTCAGAAAGTTACATGCACACCAGTGTTCACTGCAGAACTATTTAAAATAGCCAAGACATGGAAACATCTTAAGTGTCCATTGACAGATGATGAATGGATAAAGAAGATGTGGTGTATACACACACACACACACACACACAAAGAAATATTACTCAGCCATAAAAAAGAATGAAATAATGCCATTTGCAGCAACATGAATGGACCTAGAATTTACCATACTATATGAAGTAGGCCAGAGAGAGAAAACCAAATAACATATGATATCACTTACATGTTAAATTTTAAAAAATGGTACAGATGAACTTATATACAAAACAGAAACAGACCCCCAGACATAGAAAACAAACTTATGGTTACCAAAGGAGAAAAGGAGGGGAGGTATAAATTAGGAGCTTGGGATTAACATATATATACTACTATATATAAAATATATAACCAACAAGGACCTACTATACAGCACATGTTATTATACTCAATATTTTATAATAACCTATAAGGGAAAAGAATCTGAAAAAAGTAGATATATATGTATGTTTAACTGAATCATTTAGCTGTACACCTGAAATTAACTCAATATTTTAAATCAACTATACTTCAATAAAAAATATGTAATATAAGATTACATATAAAAGGGACTCTTTAGAATAAGTAAAATCACAACAAATTCCAAATATTAAAAAGTTAGCAAATGCCCTAAAACAAAAGCATAATAAGAATTTTTTTTATCAATTGCTTAACACTTTTCTCTCAAATTATATTTACAGTTTTGGGCTGTATACTTTTTGATTTTTTTTATAATGTGTATGAAAAACAGACATTCTGACCACAAAGAAACATGAAGAAACCTAAAAAATCTAAATTCCAGAAAATGGCAAGCCCTTCTTGGAAGAGAATAAAGCAAAATTCCTTTTATCCCTGGTGGAGATAAAAGAGAAATCTGCCATATATGGGGTAGGGCAAAACCAGCTGAATATTTAACTAGTCTTCAATTGTTTTCAGCTACTAAATGATAAAGCAGTACACAGATCTGAAATAACCTTATCTAAGTACTTCTTGCTTCCACCTATAGAAGACCTGGGTCAAGTAGGGATAATCTGAAAGAAATTCCTTAAGACACATTAGGCTTTCAGCTACTGAAGCCTGGGAGTGGGCCAGGAGAGCTGATGAAAAAAAAACTCTTTAAGCCATCTGGGCTTTTATAAAATGTAAAGCAGTGGGGCAAAGAAGTGAGCTGAGAGAGACTACCCAAAGGATACAAAGACAGAGGTGGGATCAGAGAGCAGAAAGTAGAGAGAACTTGCCAACAACCCACAAAACTGCCAGCCAGAATCTAAAGCAGACAGAGATTCCCTCATATGCAGAAAGCTGATGGAATCTCTTTAAAGGATAAAGAAATCTCTCAAATTTTAACAGTTCAAAGAACACAAGCCCTGCCAAAGAGAGTCCAAAAATAGCGTTCAAACATTTTAAGCCAGTGGCAAATGAATCAAGCCGCATCTTTAACAAACCCAGGCAAGTTCAAGTGCAGATCGGATAAATTCAGTCCCCCACTACAGCATCCTAATAGAAAAATGATGTACTATTTTCTAAGGGTATATATTATTCACTTTGCTATTTAGTAGTCTTCTATATAAAATACCTGGCATAAATTTTAAATAGTATATGAAAATTATATATTGTATAACAATTACAGACTATGTATAAGTTTTATTTATATATATGAAGAAGAAAATGTGTCTCATAATCAAGAAACAAAATAGTCAATACAAATAGACCAGAGATGGAGCAAATGGTTTTATCAGATGGGGTTTTAAACTAACTGCTATAATTATGATAAAATAGCCATAGGATGTATTTGAAAAGGTAAACTAAGTGAAGAAATGGAGGATTTCAGCAGAGAAGTGAAACAATAAAAAAGACCAAATGAAAATTTTTAGACATTTAAAAATATATCAGAAAGGAAGAGTTCAAGTAATGGGAGCAAGAGCAGATTAGACACAGTAAAGAATAAGTAAATTTGAAGCCCAATCAATAAAAAATTATCAAAACTGAATTTTTTTAGAAAGAAAAATAAAAGAACAGTGTGTCCAAGATATGTAGGACAATATTAAATGGTCCCAAAAAAGTATAATTTAAGTCTCAGAAGGAAAGGAGAATGAATCAGAAAATATATTTAGAAATATAATGACACCAAATTTCCCAAATTTGATAATAGATATAGAATACAGAGTTGTGAAGATAAATGAAACAAGCATCATGAATTATTAAAAAATCACATCTAAGTATATTATACCTGAATAGCTGAAAAAAACAAATCAAAATACAAAGTGCATATATTTATAAGCAACCAGAGAAAAAAGAAACAATACATAAAAGAAACAAAACACTTAAACACCAGTTTTTAATAGAAATAAACAGAGGGAAAAACCCAATATTTTAAAAGCTCTGAAAGATGAAAATGATCTATCTAGAGCTCTATATTCGACTAAAAGTTCTTAATAAAAGAGAAATAAAGATATTTCCAGACAGATACAAACTGAGACAGTGTGTTATCAGGAACACCAAGCTATATTAAAAGCTTGAAGAAGTTACTCAGACTGAAGTAAAATGTTATCTCATAAACCATAACTTTGTGAGAAGGAATAGAAAGCATAGAAAAATAAAATATTTTATAAATATTTAAAAACTTTTTAGCACATTTAAAGGAGAAATAACCATTTATTTTCAGTTGATAGAAGAAAAATATTACACAAATTTACAAAGGCAAAAAAGTGAAGTAAATGGAATTATACTCTGGTAAGGTTATTAGACAGTAAAGTACTCTGTTATCATTTGAAAGAATATAGTAAAAAATTTAAAATGTATATTTTATCATGTATTAAAATAGTATATATATATATATATATATATATATCTAACAAATGAGAAAAAATTAAGTTCTAAAAATACTTGCAATTCATGCCAAAGAAGATAAGCAAAGAAAAACCAAAAAGTGATAGACCTTAATCCCAACATTATTAAAAATTGTAGGAAATATACAGAGGATAAACATGCCATTTAAAAGTCAAGGACTGTCAGAATAGGTAGAAAAGTATTGGTGTTTTTAAAAACTACTTTAAAGATAAGGAATCATTGTGGTGGAAAATAAAAGGGAGGAAGTAATATAACAAACACTAATAATAAAAAGCTAGCATAGCTCTATTAATGTGAGACAAAGTACCATTTGTCTGATTGAATTCAAGTGGGTATTTCTGGAGAAGAAAAGACATATATCATAATGAAAAAATGGTGAATCAATGAAGAAGGCATGATAATCCTGAGTGTGTACTTAATAGCAGTGTCCAAACACATGTAATGAATACTGACAGAACAAACCTAAAATAGAAAAAGAAAAATTCACAATAATGGGAGGAAATTTTATTTAGTGTTTAATATAGGTGTGAAATAATGAGTATCTGAGTTGGGGGTAAATTTCACAGATTATGAGAAAATATTGCACAAATATGCAACTCAGGGAGAGAATCAAACTTACAAACTAAGTTGTGGAGTCTGGATAATTACTGACAGAAAATACAAAATCAGGAAATAAAATCATATTAAGGACAACTGGCTTGGTTTTCAACCTATAGGCTTGGAGGAATAAGGAAAACACTTGATTTATATTAATTAAATTATCTTTTCACAGTTTATCTAAATCAGTATCTTTATTGTTCTGAAATATTGTTTATACTGATTGTAGTTGCAGATGGGGAGCTAAAGGAGAAATACACTTCTACCTGTGTGAAAAAATTTTACATTAACAATCTCCAGATGGTTTATCTCAAATATATGGCATTTATGAAAACATAGGCCGCCAATTTTAAATAATTTAAAAAGTAAATAATATTTTTGAACTAATGTAAATATTTAATTGATAATAAAATTATTGTTCATGTAAGTTAGAGTGATGGTAAAGTACTTGCATCTGGCTTGATGATACATAGGTTAAAGCATGTGTTACAGTCTATGTTCTGGCTGTTTATTAAGTTTCTTTTCTCACTTTTATTGATACTCCATATACAAAACTCAGTACTAATATAATTGAGAATAATTGATATCATTGGTCAGATGTCTCAGAATATGGTGATAGGACAAAGACCTGGAAATGAAAGCAAAATTTCTCACTAAAAAATATTGTAAGCACACTGTCAGATACAAAACTGAAGGAAATTACACTCAAGACATGGAAGACTCAATGTTTCAGCTTAAAAATAGAGACATCAATTTCACATCTACTCTAGGATCAAATTCAGGTAGAAGCTCTTTCCTCAGAGTTTGTTGTTGTAGTTGGATGTGGTTATTAAATATGACCATTAGCTATTTTCTATTATAAGGGAAGAAAATCATTAGGTGTGGTAAAATTGTCAAACTCTAGATAGGTCAATGCTTTTCTACACAGTTTGGTCTTAAAAAGGCTGAGATCTTATTCCGGCATTAAATATTGTGATGTTTCTGCAGCAAAGTATGCTAAGTTCAAACTATTCAAGATACTTAAAAACATCACTTGAGCAAGCCTCTTGAAATCATAGAAAATGTTTACTTTTTAAAATCGCCTCCCAGGACTTCCCTGGTGGTGCAGTGGTTAAGAATCTGCCTGCCAATTCAGGGGACATAGGCTTGAACCCAGGTCCAGGAAGATCCCACATGCCATGGAGCAACTAAGCCCGTGCACCACAACTACTGAGCCTGCACTCTAGAGCCCACGAGCCACAACTACTGAGCCCGTGTGCCACAGCTACTGAAGCCCACGCACCTAGAACCCATGTTCCACAACAAAGACAAGCCACCTCAATGAGAAGCCTGTACACCACAATGAAGAGTAGCCCCTGCTTGCCTCAACTAGAGAAAGCCCACGTGCAGCAACAAAGACCCAACGCAGACAAAAAAAAAAAAAAAGTATAAAAAATAAAATAAAATCACTTCCCATTTAAAAAATATGAGCATCTTTTTCTTTACATAGCTAATACACATTGGTGTGAAACAGAAGTCTTGTATTTATTGCATATATCCTGGCACTGCATATGAAAAACTGGAGATTCTTTCTGTGACTGGTTCATGGACACATTTTTTGCTATTTCTTAACCTACAATTTTCCAATCAGAGGGCATATTTTTAAAGCCTAATGTTCTTGAATGAAGGAATGTACAAATCCAAAATCATGTGGAAACTCCTTTGTTCATTTTACATAGAAATACCTGGTTTCACTGCATATTTACTTGGTTTTCATCATTTCTGGTCCTACTCTAGCTTACATCATTATTCAGAATAATCAGTAACAAAGGAAACTTTTTGTGTAGTTTTCAGTGATGAACTCAACAAAAACGTCATTGATCAGTTTTCTTTCATATATGAAACTTATATATGACAAGAATGAATTCATATTCTGCAAAAGAATGTTTTCGTCCCATTAAAAAGAAAACCATTAGAGAGTTGGGATAGTATTGCTTATTCCATATTTTATGCTATTAATATTGTATAGAATTCAATACTGCTGCTTCATCTATACCATTTTTCTAGATTCCACATATAAGTGTTAATATATAATATTTGTTTTTCTCTTTCTTACTTACTTCACTCTGTATGACAGTCTCTAGGTCCATTCACATCTCTACAAATGACCCAATTTCATTCCTTTTTATGGCTGAATAATGGGGTGGGATGAATTGGGAGATTGGGATGGACATATATACATTAACATGTATAAAATAGATAACTAATGAGAACCTGTTATATAGCACAGGGAACTCCACTTCACTGTACAGTAGAAAGTAACACAACATTGTAAAAAACTATACCCCAATTAAAAAAAAAGAATTCAATAATGCCATTTGATTAACTAATTTTGTTATAATATTTAAATTGCTGTTTTAAAAACTATACTTACATTCCAATAATGAATTCTCAGCCATTTAAACTTTGATCTATTTTGCTTATTGGATGATAATGCAAGTGAAATGATAAACTGAAAATTCAACAAATAACTTATTTATAGACATAAAGTGTTAAACAAAATGAACCATTCATGATAGTAAAGAATTATATCTCATGTATAATTATATCTCATTATATCTCATGTACAATGTTTAAGAATTTGTTAAATAAGCAAAACATGTTTTGACCAACATAATCCTTCATTTAAAAATTTCAAAAATATATGAGCAGAATTGCTTTACTTACTATATTCTTTTGGAATACCATCAGACCATCTGAGAACCACTGTATGAAACATCAGCGGTGGTCCATAAAAATATGTTGGTGTTCCCTTTACTATGTAAGGCCAGATGAATTTATTCCTTTGTCAAAGCATATAATACTTTGGGGTAAGCTTTCAGTTAACCTCTCTTTTGTTGGTTTTCTCTACTACCATAGAAATCCAAGTATTTAGAAAAATGTCAAGAATGCTCATTAATAACCAAGTATCTTGTGTTCAATGGAACAACTGGAAGCTGTTTGATAGATGGAAGGAAGGTAGAAACCAGGAAAAGGATCTCCAATATGGTAGACACTCCATTCAATCCAAACTAGTTCTCAGTAGCTTATTAGACCAGTGCTTCTCAAATTTTAATGAACATAAAATAGCCTCCCAAAATGTAAATTCTGTGCAATAGGTCTGGGATGGGGCCTGAGATTCATATTTCTAACTAACCTTTACACACTGGAAATATCAGTACAAACTGATAAAACTGTACTTATGTATACACTTTTCTGTGTTGTTCATTGGTATGATAGGCATTTTTTCCCTCTCATTCCCCAGATCTTTCCCTGATATGCTCACTAGCTATTCTTTATCACAGGTTTTCTGACATATAAGATTCTTAAATTTTTGCCTCACGTCCCTGACCCTGATAAAATCCCTAGTGTAGTAAGTGTGATTAGGCAAAAGTAATTTTACATATTATTTTTATTATTTCTAAATTTTATTATTTTTCTATTGTGTGTTATAATTTCTGAAAGACTGTACAATATTTTCTTTCTGGTTTATTTTAGAATTAAATAATTTATGAAATACTGAAATTATTGTGGATGAAAAAATTTTACACAAGCTCAATTTTATTATAGTTAATTATATACATATTCCTATAATGATGAAATTTCATAAATAGTTCTATTGATTGTTGGAATATTAATGGCAGTTTTGAATACTGTTGCATAAAATGTAAATAGGAACCATTTATAGAGATTATAACATAAAAACCTTTTTAACAAATCTTAAGGAAAAAACCTTCAAATAATGAATTTGACTCTGAAGATCTTAAATAGCATTTATCAAACAAATCAAGGGATCAAAAAAACTTTTATAATATTCATGTATTATAAAGATAAGAATTTTGTTCAGTATTTTCATTTAAAAGTCTCATTTTTAGAAGGAATTTAAGAATGTGTATTCATGGCTAAGATTTGATATTGACATATAACTAATAATATCCCTGTAAAGCCCTAAGTCAAAGTCATTACCCTTCTATGAATCGCAACCTTATTCCACTTCTATCACATTTCATTTAATCTCTTTATCATTTACTCACAAGTGCAAACTTAAAAAAGTGTTTTCGCTATTCTCTGGAATATCCGAGGTCTAATAGGAGCAGTAAATCAAGTGATAAAGTGCTACCAAATGCCATATGCTTTTCTTTGAATCACCATTAAAAGTCTCTAAACAGCCAATGCTTTTGCATACACTAAGGATTTTGACTAATAATATTACTTCCATTTTATCTACATATGTATATATGTATCTATCTGTCTACCTACTTACCTATACCAATACAACTGTATCCATCACTGGCATAGCTATCATGTGGTTAAGGATCAGATTTTGTAGAGCATGGTAGATAACAGCTCTGATATTTTACTTCACAATTGATAAGATGCCATCACATGAATTTGGTGAAGGAAGCAACAAACTGACTTACATACTAAAAGGGCCAACAGTCCTGTTGTAGAAAAAGAGTGGAAGCAGAGAGGTTAGGAAGTTTTCATAGTAACTGGGACAAAAAGTGATGGTGGCTTGGACCAATGTGGTGGCAGTGGAAGTGCTGGAAAACTTCTTATTTGGCAAACATCTCAAAGTTGGAGGTGGCCAGAATTTCTGATATACTGGATATGTGATGTAAGACAAAGAAAGGAATCCAAAACTTTTTTGCTTAAAAAACTTGAGTTTATGGAGTACCAATTATTTCAATGAGGAACATGGGAGAAAAAACTGATTTAAGATGATGTTTCCATTAAAGATAAGTACAAAAGCTGAAAATACCCTAGAATTTGTATTTCTTTTCTTTTCTTTTATAGAGATTTTAATGTTGGCAATTTGTTTTTGTTTTTGTTTTTTTCACAAAGGTGTGGGAAGTACATGTTCTTATGGTGGAAGGTTAGTGTAGTGCTTATTAATATTGTTCACAAATTATCTCCAGATTCCTGACAATTTTGGAGATAAGTGTGGCTGAGTGACATTCTTAAGCTAAAAAAATGTGAAAAGAAGCTCTTTATCTCTGCCAACAGCAACTAACAATGTTCCAATGGTGGATGCTCTATACCTCTATACCTTTGCAGCTCTGGTTTAGATTGACATGAAACAGAATCCCCAGATTATCCCAGTGGTGGACATGTAGTGTGAGCAATAAATATACCAGTGAGATGTTGGAGTTCTTTGTTATGGCAGTTTAAACGATCACTTCCTGACCCATAATATTTAACTACTGAAAGACTAGTTGGCAGTTTTGGTTTTTCCCTTCTTCCTGTATTCAGATCCCTTGCCTGTGTCTTCCATTAGAGGAATGCAATGGGGAAGTCAGCTGGCAAAATGGATTAGGAAACGTAATTTACATTTTCTAACTTGAAGGTAAAAATGAGGTATGGAAGGATGGGTGTTGAACTAAGAGATAAGACACTATTTGGCACTGTCCACTATGTTGGTTATTCAGTCAAAGAGAATAATCATACTTCTTCCTAATAGGATGTAACTATCCTTCATCCACAGGAAGATATTTCACTCTTCCAAACAAGGAAGACCAAAGTTTTCAGTCACTGCATCTATCTCTGAGTAGTATCAATTTATCTTCCAGTTTATTTTCCACTGATAAGGATGTAATCACTTTTTTAAAGCAATTATGTTAGCTAACTAATCCCAAAAGATCTGTTTCCTCAGAGCCCTTCTGGCTCAAATATTTTATCAGTCAGTCTTCGATCATGAAAACAAACTACTCAAGAAATATAAATGGAGGTAATTTAGAGAAATTCATTTTCAAAAGTTTGATTGAAGAACTGAAGGAACAAAAAGGGATAGGTGAGGTTAGCAAATAATGAACAATTGCAGGAAGACAGTATTAGTCTTAGAGCTGGAGAAGCATAGGGAGAATGGTGTCACTCCAAGCCTGGGATTGTTCTCCCAGTTGAAGCTTCCACTTGCTGTGTTTGAACTCGTTAAGCAGGAAACCAGGGGCTCACTCACATTCCCTGTTTTTGCAAATGCTACTACTGCCTTAAGTATTGTTACCACATTCCTGTCACTGTCTCCACTGTTGCTGTTATTACTGTTTCTCAAGTTTTTCTCACTACCACCATCTCCACTAGCACAGCTGGGACAACCATTGTCAGAGACACTAAGAAGCCATATAAGTATTTTATAATTTTACCAGCTTCCTGTCTCCTGCCACAGTCTTATATTAGCAGAACCTAACAGAAAGCCACTGGAAAGTGAGTCTGTGAAATATAGTTTGTATCATCCCAGGCAGGAATGGCAACTGGTTTAGACAGATCCCTAGGATACTAACAGATATTAGATAGTAGACTACAGAAGAGTGAAAAAAACAGCTTGAGGCAGGCCACATTTTATATGCTGGGTGGATATAAATGTCTAAAATTCAAGGGAAAGTTCTGGGATGGAAATAATTATTTCTCTATAGGTCATATGATCACCCAAAGAATAAGCGTCAAAAGAGAAGAAGATTTGTGATAGGACACAATCTGAGGTTACTCTTCAAAACGCATAGCAGCAAGAAGAAAAATTCTGTCAAAGGAGATTCAGAAGGACTGAGAAGAAAACAAAGATACTGCTATTGCAAATTTAATAAAAGTGATTTTTCAAAAATCAGGAAGCAATCATGTCAAATGTTGCTGATCTTCAGAAAAAATGAGGGCTAAGAACTAACCCATAGTTTGGACAATATGGAGGAATTAGTAACCTTGATCGTAGCTGCTGCTGGCAAATGCTGGGGACAATTAGATGAGATTTAAGGAGAACAGGAGGAGAAGAAGCCATGACTCTGAATATGTACAGTAGTTAAGCAATCTCATTTGAAATGAGAGAAGTATACTTAAAAAGCAATAAAAGCTGGAGGAGAATGAAGATCAAGGGAAAGCTGTTCTTTTACTTTTATTTTTAAAGTGGGAGATAATACGAAATATTTGTCTGCTCATAGGAATGATATAGTGTAGAAAAAAAATGTTTTAGAAGGCAGAGATGAGAATAAACATTTTTTCCAAAATAAATATACAGATGGCCAATAGACACATGAAATAATGCTCAGTATCACTAATCATCAGTGAAATGCAAATCAAAACCACAATGAGATATCACCTCACACCTGTAGAATGGCTATCATCAAAAAAACAAACAAGTGTTGGCAAGGATATGGAGAAAAGGGAACCTTCTGCACTGTTGGTGGGAATATAAATTAGTGCAGCCACCATGGAGAACAGTATGATGTTTCCTCAGAAAATTAAAAATAAAGACTACCATACAATACAGCAATTCCACTCTGGTATTTATCTGAAGAAAATGAAAACAGTAATTTGCAAAGATATATGCACCCCTTTGTTTGTTTCAATGTTATTTACAAAAGCCAAGATATGGAAGCAACCTAAGTGTCCATGGATAGATGATGGATAAAAAATATGTGGTAAATATACACAATAGAAAACTACTCAACTGTATAAAAAGGAACGAAATCCTGCCATTTTCGGCAACATGGATGGATCTTGAAGCTATTAGGCTAAGTGAAATAAGTCAGACATAGATAGAAAAATACTGTATAATTTCACCTATATGCATAATCCAAAAAAGCAAATGAACAAACAAAAGTAAACTAAAAAATACAGAGAACAGATTGGTAATTGCCAGAGGAAAGGGGAATGGGAGGTGGGAAAAATGTTTCAGGAGGATCAAGAGGTAAACTTCCAGTTATAAAATAAGTCATGGAGATGTAATTTACAGAATGGTGACTATAGTTAAAAACGTTGTATTGCATCTTTGAAAGACGTTAAGAGTTCTTAAAAGTTCTCGTCATAAGAAACTTTGTAACTTTGTATGGTGACAGATATTTATTGTGATGATCAGTTTGCAGTATATACAGATATCAAATCAAAATGTTGTGCACCTGAAACTAGTATAATGTTACATCAATTATACCTCAATAAAAATAAAAGATATTTTAAAAAAGAAGCGTGAAAATAAAATTGTGGAAGAAAGCTCCTTGATTTAGTGATATGGGATAGAATCCAATATATAGGGAGAAAGGTTTGCCTTGTATAGGAATAATGACATTTTATATATGTAGCAGAAACTAGCTGAAAATACGTATATTTGATACTGGGAAGATGTAGAAGTTATCTTCTGTTTAACACTTTGTTCTTATTTAAGGGAGGAGTGTGAAAGAGAAAAGAATCCCCTGATACTCTGAACCACCTAACACTAACAGCAAGTATTCAGTGTTATTAGAAGCTGGCCTCCCAAGTCACAGTTAGGTCAAGATGTTCTCTTATTGAACAGAAGTAATCTCTCAGAATAATATTAGAAAAGGTCACACTGGTGGTGGGCATTTTCTATATCCTGATTGTGGTGGAAGTTATACAACAGTATTCAATTACCAAAGTTTAAACTTTACACTTAAAAGAAGTAGATTTCATTGTATGTAAATTATACCTTGATAAAGAAAAAAAAAGTCAGTGAAGTTAAAAAGGAATTGAGTCTTTAGGTATATTTCTGAGAACATAAATCAAGATAATTACCACTAAGTGTAGGATCAGGTGAGCATTTCAAAACAAAATCAATTCTTACTCCAAAATAATACCTCACCCTCATTCCACTTCAATATATAGTACTGAGTTGTCTTAGTTGTGCAACTCTAATGTCAGAACTTAGATAAAACTGTATGCATATCTATGCAGTGAGGTCCAATAATGTCAAAAGCATAATTTCTTGAAAAAATCAAAATTTATATTACATGGGTATTTACAATTGAGATTACTAAAAAAATGTGGATGCTAGCTCGAAATTGGATAAACTTTTACTTGTGGTGATGTTACCAAGGAAATGCCACCCCTGGTAGCCATATTGTCAATTTTTTTCAAATGTCAAGTTTTCAGAGTAAATTTATTATCACATATGTACAGTTATCTATAATTATTCTAAACTATTTAAGGACATGTGTGGGTGGGAATATCACTCTAGGACTATGATGAAGTGAGACTAAGACAAAAACAAAGAAATACCACCTCATAATCTTGTTTAAGCACAGACAAATTTTGATAACTGTACAAATTACAAAAATACCAAATATCCCTAGTGACTATTGGCTTCAGAACACTGACAGAGGAAGATTACTGGTTGAGAAGAAGGTGGATTTGGGAAGTTTAAGGAGATAAAAAATAACCTGCAAAATAGTCACCTAGGAGAATAGGATTATTAATTAACTTCAGTTCTAGAAAGAATAAGTTTTAAATATTGCAGGTAGTGCTCTAAGGGTAAGGTAATTGAAATGGAGATTTGGAATGTGTTGCATTTATTATAATGAGAAGTTTTAGGGTATCATATTAGGAGTGTAAGATGGAGGAAAAAATCAATAAAAGTGAAAGCAAGGAACCAAATGGACAGGATGCTGGATGGATTATTCAAACGGTAATGCAATTTTGAAGAATGTTGACCAGGACAGTGACAGAGTAGGTGTCAGTAAAGCAGATACTAAAATTATCCATGAACAAGGAGAACTGACCAGAAAGACTGCACAAAGAGTGATAATGGGGTATGGTCTGATCATGTGAACTTCAGTGGAGCTGTGTGTGTGTGTGTGTGTGTGTGTGTGTGTGTGTGTGGTGTGAGGGGATAGAGGTCTGATAGTCTGAAAGCAGCCATTAAGAGTAAAAAGAATCACCTACTCTAAAGCGGAAAGATTAGCCATCTCAAGGGCATAGTGGAATTAGTGACCTCAGAAGAGAGACAAGGTCATATTAGGAAAAGAAGTTAAAGGGATGATTCAGAGAAGGCTGAGGATTTAAGACATACCTTGGAGGTCCGGAGGAAGATGGCGGAAGAGTAAGACGCGGAGATCACCTTCCTCCCCACAGATACATCAGAAATTCATCTACACGTGGAACAACTCCTACAGAACACCTACTGAATGCTGACAGAAGACCTCAGACCCCCCAAAAGGCAAGAAACTCCCCACATACCTGGGTAGGGCAAAAGAAAAAAGAATAAACAGAGACAAAAGGATAGGGACGGGACCAGCACCAGTGGGAGGGAGCCGTGAAGGAGGAAAGGTTTCCACACACTACAAGCCCCTTCGCGGGCGGAGACTGCAGGTGGCGGAGGGGGAAAGCTTCGGAGTAGCCGAGGAGAGCACAGCAACAGGGGTGTGGAAGGCAAAGCGGAGAGATTCCCGCACAGAGGATCGGGGCCGATCGGCACTCACCAGCCCGAGAGGCTTGTCTGCTCGTCCGCCAGGGCGGGCGGGGCTGGGAGCTGAGGCTCGGGTATTGGGTTTCAGTCAGAGATCGGGTTTCGGTCGGAGCGCAGGGAGAGGACTGGGGCTGGCGGCAGGAAGAGCCTGAAGGGGTTGGTTCGCCGCGGCTAGCATGGAGGGAGTCCGGGGAAAAAGTCTGGAGCTGCCGAAGAGGCAAGAGACTTTTTCTTCCCTTTTGTTTCCTGGTGCGCGAGGAGAGGGCATTAAGAGCGCTGCTTAAAGAAGCTCCAGAGATGGGCACGAGCCGCGGCCGAAGGCGCGGACCCCGGAGACGGGCGTGGGACCCTGGGGCAGCTGCTGCTGTCACCGCCGCCACCGCCACAAGGCCTGTGGGCGAGCACAGGTCACTGTCCACCCCGCCTTCCAGGGAGCCTGTGCAGCCCGCCACTGCCGGGGCCCTGGGACCCAGGGATGGCTTCCCCGGGAAAGCGCACAGAGCGCCTCGGGCTGGTGCAACGTCACGCCGGCCTCTGCCGCCGCAGGCCCGCCCCGCACTGCGTGCCCCTCCTTCCTCTCGGCCTGAGTGAGCCAGAGCCCCCAAATCAGCGGCTCCTTTAAACCAGTCCTGTCTGAGCAAAGAACGGACGCCCTCCGGCGACCTATGCACAGAGGCGGGGCCAGGTCCAAGGCTGAGACCCGGGAGCTGTGAGAGCAGAGAAGAGACAGGGAAATCTCTCTGTGCAGCCTCGGAGGCAGCGGATTAAAGCTGCACGGTCTGCTTGATGTGCCCTGCGTCTGTGGAGTGCATGAATGGACAGCGAATCATCCCAAATCGAGGAGGTGGACTTTGAGGACAAGATTTAAGATTTTTTTCCCCTTTTCCTCTTTTTACAACGAATTATCCCAAATTGAGGAGGTGGACTTTGAGAGCAAGATTTTCGATTTTTCTCCCCCTATTCTCTTTTTGTGAATGTGTATGTATATGCTTCTGTGTGAGATTTTCTCTGTATAGCTTTGCTTCCACCATAGGTCCCAGCGTTCTATCTGTCCGTTTTTTTTTTCAATAATTACTTTTTTATTTTTAATAATGCTGCTATATTTTATACTTTATTCTATTTTACTTTATCTTCCCTCTTTCTGTTTTTCCTACCTTCCCTTCCTCCCTCCCTCTGCCCCTTTCTTTCTTTCTTTCCTTCCTCCCTCCCTCTTGTCTTTCTTTCTTTCCTTCCTCTCTCCCTCCCTCCCTCCCTTCTTCCTTTCACTCTTTCTTGTTCTTTCTTTCCTTCCTCCCTCCCTCCTTTATTTCTTTCCATCCTTCCTCGCTCCCTCCCTTCTTTCTTTCTTCCTTCCTTTCTTTCCTTCTTCCTTTGTTTCTCTCTCTCTTTCTTTCTTCTACTAATTCTTTCTTTCTACTTTTTCACCCTTTTATTCTGAGCCGGGTAGATGAAAAGCTCTTGGTGCTGCAGCCAGGAGTCAGTGCTGTGCCTCTGAAGTGGGAGAGCCAACTTCAGGACGCAGGTCCACAAGAGACCTCCCAGCTCTGCATAATATCAAGTAGCAAAAATCTCCCAGAGAACTCAATCTCAACACCAGCACCCAGCTTCAGTCAACGACCAGCAAGCTACAGTGCTGGTCACCCTATGCCAAGCAACTAGCAAGACAGGAACATAACCCCACCCATTAGCAGAGAGGCTGCCTAAAATCATAATAAGGCCATAGGCACCCCAAAACACAAAACCAGACGTGGACCTGTCCATCAGAAAGACAAGATCGAGCCTCAACCACAAGAACACAGGCACTAGTCCCCCCCACCAGGAAGCCTACACAACCTACTGAAAAAACCTTAGCCACTGGGGACAGACACCAAAACCAATGGGAACTACGAACCTGCAGCCTGCAAAAAGGAGACCCCAAACACAGTAACATAAGCAAAATGAGAAGACAGAAAAACACACAGCAGGTGAAGGAGCAAGATAAAAACCTACCAGACCTAACAAATGAAGCGGTAATAGGCAGTCTACCTGAAAAAGAATTCAGAATAATGATAGTAAAGATGATACAAGATTCTATTTCCAAGATCCAGAATCTTGGAAATAGAATAGACAAAATGCAAGAAACAGTTAACAAGGACCTAGAAGAACTAAAGATGAATCAAGCATCGATTAAAAACAATAAATGAAATGAAAAATACTCTAGATGGGATCAATAGCAGAAAAACTGAGGCAGAAGAACGTATAAGTGAGGTGGAAGATAAAACAGTGGAAATAACTGATGCAGAGCAAAATAAAGAAAAAAGAATGAAAAGAACAGAGGACAGTCTCAGAGACCTCTGGGACAACATTAAATGCACCAACATTCGAATTATAGGGGTTCCAGAAGAAGAAGAGAAAAAGAAAGGGACTGAGAAAATATTTGAAGAGATTATACTTGAAAACTTCCCTAATATGGGAAAAGAAATAGTTAATCAAGTCCAGGAGGCACAGAGAGTCCCATACAGAATAAATCCAAGGAGAAATACGCCAAGACACATATTAATCAAACTGTCAAAAATTAAACACAAAGAAATCATATTAAAAGCAGCAAGGGAAAAACAACAAATAACACACAAGGGAATCCCCATCAGGTTAACAGCTGATCTTTCAGCAGAAACTCTACAAGCCAGAAGGGACTGGCAGGACATAATTAAAGTGATGAAGGAGAAAAACCTGCAACCAAGATTACTCTACCCAGCAAGGATCTCATTCAGATTTGATGGAGAAATTAAAACCTTTACAGACAAGCAAAAGCTGAGAGAGTTCAGCACCACCAAACCAGCTTTACAACAAATGCTAAAGGAACTTCTCTAGGCAAGAAACACAACAGAAGGAAAAGAACTACAATAACGAACCCAAAGCAATTAAGGAAATGGGAATAGGAACATACATATCAATAATTACCTTAAATGTAAATGGACTAAATGCTCCCACCAAAAGACACAGATTGGCTGAATGGATACAAAAACAAGACCCATATATAGGCTGTCTACAAGAGACCCACTTCAGACCTAGAGACACATACAGATTGAAAGTAAGGGGATGGAAAAAGATATTCCATGCAAATGGAAATCAAAAGAAAGCTGGAGTAGAATTCTTATATCAGACAAAATAGACTTTAAAATAAAGACTATTAGAAGAGACAAAGAAGGACACTACATAATGATCAAGGGATCGATCCAAGAAGAAGATATAACAATTGTAAATATTTATGCACCCAACATAGGAGCACCTCAATACATAAGGCAAATACTAACAGCCATAAAAGGGGAAATAGACAGTAACACACTCATAGTAGGGGACTTTAACACCCCACTTTCACCAATGGACAGATATTCCAAAGTGAAAATAAGGAAATACAAGCTTTAAATGATACCTTAAACAAGATGGACTTAATTGATATTTATAGGACATTCCATCCAAAAACAACAGAATACACATTTTTCTCAAGTGCTCATGGAACATTCTCCAGGATAGATCATATCTTGGGTCACAAATCAAGCCTTGGTAAATTTAAGAAAATGGAAATTGTATCAAGTATCTTTTCCAACCACAATGCTATGAGACTAGACATCAATTACAGGAAAAGATCTGTAAAAAATACAAACACATGGAGGCCAAACAATACACTAATCAATAACGAAGTGATCACTGAAGAAATCAAAGAGAAAATCAAAAAATACCTAGAAACAAATGACAATGGAGACACGACGACCCAAAACCTATGGAACGCAGCAAAAGCAGTTCTAAGGGGGAAGTCTATAGCAATACAATCCCACCTTAAGAAACAGGAAACATCTCGAATAAACAACCTGACCCTGCACCTAAAGCAATTAGAGAAAGAAGAACAAAAATCCCCCAAAGTTAGCAGAAGGAAAGAAATCATAAAGATCAGATCAGAAATAAATGAAAAAGAAATGAAGGAAACGATAGCAAAGATCAATAAAACTAAAAGCTGGTTCTTTGAGAAGATAAACAAAATTGATAAACCATTAACCAGACTCATCAAGAAAAAAAGGGAGAAGACTCAAATCAATAGAATTAGAAATGAAAAAGGAGAAGTAACAACTGACACTGCAGAAATACAAAAGATCATGAGAGTTTAATAAAAGAAACTCTATGCTAATAAAATGGACAACCTGTAAGAAATGGACAAATTCTTAGAAATGCACAACCTGCCAAGACTGAATCAGGAAGAAATAGAAAATATGAACAGACCAACCACAAGCACTGAAATTGAAACTGTGATTCAAAATCTTCCAACAAACAAAAGCCCAGGACCAGATGGCTTCCCAGGCGAATTCTATCAAACATTTAGAGAAGAGCTAACACCTATCATTCTCAAACTCTTCCAAAATATAGCAGAGGGAGGAGCACCCCCAAACTCATTCTACGAGGCCACCATCACCTTGATACCAAAAGCAGGCAAGGATGTCACAAAGAAAGAAAACTACAGGCCAATATCACTGATGAACATAGATGCAAAAATCCTCAACAAAATACTAGCAAACAGAATCCAACAGGACATTAAAAGGATCATACACCATGATCAAGTCGGATTTATTCCAGGAATGCAAGGATTCTTCAATATATGCAAATCAATGTGATACACCATATTAACAAATTGAAGAAAAAAAACCATATGATCATCTCAATAGATGCAGAGAAAGCTTTCGACAAAATTCAACACCCATTTATGATAAAAACCCTGCAGAAAGTAGGCATAGAGGGGTCTTTCCTCAACATAATAAAGGCCATATATGACAAACCCACAGCCAACATCGTCCTCAATGGTGAAAAACTGAAACCATTTCCACTAAGATCAGGAACAAGACAAGGCTGCCCACTCTCACTACTCTTATTCAACCTAGTTTTGGAATTTTTAGCCACAGCAATCAGAGAAGAAAAGGAAATAAAAGGAATCCAAATTGGAAAAGAAGAAGTAAAGCTGTCACTGTTTGCAGATGACATGATACTATACATAGAGAATCCTAAAGGTGCTACCAGAAAATTACTAGAGCTAATCAGTGAATTTGGTAAAGTAGCAGGATACAAAATTAATGCACAGAAATCTCTGGCATTCCTGTACACTAATGATGAAAAATCTGAAAGTGAAATCAAGAAAACACTCCCATTTACCACTGAAACAAAAAGAATAAAATATCTAGGAATAAACCTACCTAAGGAGACAAAAGACCTGTATGCAGAAAATTATAAGACACTGATGAAAGAAATTAAAGATGATACAAACAGATGGAGAGATATACCATGCTCCTGGATTGGAAGAATCAATATTGTGAAAATGACTCTACTACCCAAAGCAATGTACAGATTCAATGCAATCCCTATCAAACTACCACTGGCATTTTTCACAGAACTAGAACAAAAAATTTCAAAATTTGTTTGGAAAAATAAAAGACCCCGAATAGCCAAAGCAATCTTGAGAACGAAAAACAGAGCTGGAGGAATCAGGCTCCCTGACTTCAGACTATACTACAAAGCTACAGTAATCAAGACAGTGTGGTACTGGCACAAAAACAGAAAGATAGATCAATGGAACAGGATAGAAAGCCCAGAGGTAAACCCACGCACATATGGTCAACTTATCTTTGATAAAGGAGGCAGGAATGTACAGTGGAGAAAGGACAGCCTCTTCAATAAGTGGTGCTGGGAAAACTGGACAGCGACATGTGAAAGTATGAGATTAGATCATTCCCTAACACCATACACAAAAATAAGCTCAAAATGGATTAGAGACCTAAATGTAAGGCCAGAAACTCTCAAACTCTTAGAGGAAAACATAGGCAGAACACTCTATGGCATTAATCACAGCAAGAGCCTTTTGGACCCACCTCCTAGAGAAATGGAAATAAAAACAAAGATAAACAAATGGGACCTAATGAAACTTCAAAGCTTTTGCACAGCAAAGGAAACCATAAACAAGACCAAAAGACAGCCCTCAGAATGGGAGAAAATATTTGCAAATGAAGCAACTGACAAAGGATTAATCTCCAAAATTTATAAGCAGCTCATTCAGCTCAATAGCAAAAAAACAAACAACCCAATCCAAAAATGGGCAGAAGACTTAAATAGGCATTTCTCCAAAGAAGATATACAGACTGCCAACAAACACATGAAAGAATGCTCAACATCATTAATCATTAGAGAAATGCAAATCAAAACTACAATGAGATATCATCTCACACTAGTCAGAATGGCCATCATCAAGAAATCTAGAAAAAATAAATGCTGGAGAGGGTGTGGAGAAATGGGAACACTCTTGCACTGCTGGTGGGAATGTGAATTGGTACAGCCACTATGGAGAACAGTATGGAAGTTCCTTAAAAAACTACAAATAGAACTACCATATGACGCAGCAATCCCACTACTGGGCATATAACCTGAGAAAACCATAATTCAAAAAGAGTCATGTACCAAAATGTTCATAGCAGCCCTATTTACAATAGCCCAGAGATGGAAACAACCTACGTGTCCATCATCGAATGAATGGATAAAGAAGATGTGGCACATATATACAATGGAATTTTACTCAGCCATAAAAAGGAATGAAATTGAGCTATTTGTAATGAGGTGGATAGACCTAGAGTCTGTCATACAGAGTGAAGTAAGTCAGAAAGAGAAAGACAAATACCATATGCTAATACATATATATGGAATTTAAGAAAAAAAATGTCATGAAGAACCTAGGGTAAAACAGGAATAAAGACACAGACCTACCTGAGAATGGACTTGAGGATATGGGGAGGGGGAAGGTTAAGCTGTGACAAAGCGAAAGAGAGGCATGGACATATATACAGTACCAAACGTAAGGTAGATAGATAGTGGGAAGCAGCCGCATAGCACAGGGAGATTAGCTCGGTGCTTTGTGACCGCCTGGAGGGGTGGGATAGGGAGGGTGGGCGGGAGGGAGATGCAAGAGGGAAGGGATGTGGGAACAGATGTATATGTATGACTGATTCACTTTGTTATAAAGAAGAAACTAATAAAAAAAAAAGGTAAAAAAAAAAAAAGACATACCTTGTTGACAGTCCAGGAGTTCCAGAGGCACATTGAAAGGATTTGTGGATTGGTAATGAGATGGGATATAAGTCAGATTTGGGGATATGTGAAATAATCAGAGGGTTAGAATCTAGTTATTTGAGAATACTAAGACAGAATTCTATCTCTGGTGATGCTAGAAATATGTCATGGTTAAACAAGTCCAGGTGACCCCTACAGGGAAGCAGATAACCCGTTCTCACTCAAACAAAAAACCACTTATTGGAACTGCTGTCTCAGAATTTTGGGAGAGTGTGGTAAAAATGTAGGAGAAAGAACAACAAAATTTTGATGTTATAAGGAGCATGCCTTAAATCCCTTTTAGGAGATAACTATGTACATGAACAAATTATTCAGATTATTTGGCAAAAACGCTAGGAAACTCCTTCCTGTATCAGGAAACTGCTGAAACAAGGGAGACCTGAAAAGATTCATGGTACAGACACTTTGATAGACATTTGAAGACAAGAATTTTTTTCTGTACAAAATGCACCTTACAGAAAAATGTGTTAATACTAATTCACACAATACAAACATAACACCAGGAATTAGAAATACTAAAAATCTACATTGCATAAAACTTCTAAAAATAAATGCCTTATAGTCTATTCAAAAACTGTTTAAACTGATTTTATGTGTACCATTAGATTAACTTTGAAACTTGAAATAGTAAATATAATAAAGTCATCATCTCAGCACTGGACTTTCCCAAATTCATGTTAAGATTTTCTTTTGTTTTTTATATTAATAAGTTACAGACAACTTTTAAAACATTGCCTCTACCAACAGCAGTTCAAGGAAACCAGGATTAAATGTTTAAAGCCTACATTAATTAAAGTAATCCAGGCAGTTTTCACTTTTTAGAACAGAACATTTAGTAAAGCAATTTCAACAACTATCACAAATGTATTCCCTTTGTGCGTGTGTGTGCACACATGCGTGAGGGGTATGTGTGCACACACTCGTGCATGAAGGTGAATAATGTATGGAGATGATGTTTATTAAAGCTGTAAAACAGTTTTTCAGCTTCAGGATAGCAATTCATACTTCCTTAATGTTATATTTAAGATACATTTCTTAGAAGGTAAGCACTTCTTCATAGTAGCTGATATACCTTAATAATATTGTTACAGAGGAGGGAGGTTACATTGAGGCAGAAATAGATTAAGTGACATGCTTTATAATATTTGAAATGATCATGGTTATCCAGTACCATATGCTTTTTTTCTCCCTCTTCTGCAGTAATTTCCTTTCATTTCTTATATAATAGTGTACCATGAAGTGACTTCCAGGAACATGTCACCGATTAAAACAATGTGGAATGACACAGGACTATCATTCCCATAAGTGTTGAAGCACTTCTGGAAATGATTAAAAGGCAGGGCATTCCCTACTGACTGTTGAGGTGAGATGTATACTTTGGAGAAGACAGCCCTATTGAGCAGGTGTCAATTATAAAAGTGTTTGAAAATAGCAACTTTTCTTTTTTTTTGAGGATATTTCAAATACATGGCTGTTATATCTGATATGATTGTATCATAGGTCTGTAATTTCCTCTATAAATCTCAAATGAAAAGCTATAAGACAGCACCAGACCAAATTGATATATTTACTATCTGATGTGTCTAATGATTTTTAATAAAAATGTATTTTGATTTGAGGAAATTAATTTTATACTGTTAACTACACCAAATGTCAGATGAGCAAAGCTAAAAAAAAATCATTAGCTGCTTTATTGAGATTATTTTTAACCCACTTTAATTATATTTTCTACAAACTTTTTTCTTTACATTACCTTGTATTTAAAGACCTACTGAGCTTCTCTTGATGGGGCAAGTTAATATTGAGTTACATTTATTTTAAAATACATTGATAATGTACCCAGAATAAAACTGTTATGTTGCTTTATATGTTAAAACTTTTCTTTCGTTTCTTCCAATCAGAAAGGAAAAAACAAAGAAACAACAAAAGACCTCAATTGCAACCATGTGTTCATAAGCAAATTTCATAAAACTTTAATTCTTGCTATTTGAGTAGCTTTGTGTGGACAATTTTGAGAGGAAAAGGAGATTTTGTCTGAATGGGACATGTGGCTTGCAACCATTTTACTAAAATAAGAGTACTGGGTATGCATTTCAATTTCATAATTGAAATATGCAGCAAAGTTCCAAAAGTTGATTACTCACTATTCATATATGCTCTAAAATTTTTATTTTCAGTTGGAACTATTCAACTAATTCCAATGATGTCACATAGATTCAAGGTGTAAGGGATAGTCTGTGATTGCACTTTATTCAGCAAGTAAAAGATTAAGATACACATAGGAATTTTAACTGGATAGCTAACATTGAAGTGTATAATTATTTTTTGTATACTTTATTTTAGAATAGTCTCACTCTCCAATAAACAATGAGATACTATGTCGGGAATAAAGAAGTATGCATTATAACCACAATATGGGTCTAGTGGAAGAGTGTTTAAAAAAAAAAATCCTTACTTCCCCGAGGCATCTGGTAAATTTCTTTTCTGGTCTAAAAAATTTATTCCCTTCCATCCCTGACCAGTGTGTGTGTTCCCAGTCCTACAGAAGTCAATGTCAAGAGAGAAAGGACTGCCATTACAACTAGTTCCACACTTTTAGTTAGGGGTTGTCAATCTCCCATTAGTATTTGGGCTTACAGTTGGAAGGGATGAATACCAGATCATGTATTCCAAAACTATCACTTATTATTATTATTATTATTATTATTATTATTTTTGCGTTACGCAGGCCTCTCACTGTTGTGGCCTCTCCCATTGCGGAGCACAGGCTCCGGACGCGCAGGCTCAGCAGCCATGGCTCACGTGCCCAGCCGCTCCGCAGCGTGTGGGATCTTCCCGGACTGGGGCACAAATCCGTGTCCCCTGCATCGGCAGGTGGATTCTCAACCACTGCGCCACTAGGGAAGCCCACTATCATTTATTTTTAAAAAATGAATAAACTAAAAATCAAGGAAATTTAATGGCAATTAGTCTGATGAGTCTGAAGTGCATTAAGTTATGTAAAACACCTTGGTACAAGTCAAGAGCATCGTATGCCTCCCTCATCTCAGAATCATTGTTATTAAAGTCCATAACCAGTCCCCACAATGAGGTTAATGACTCAGTATTTACTGTCTTGTAGAAGGCTAGATATTCCCCCCAAATTATACTAACATCTCTTAAGACCTTAAAATTTTTTAATTTAAAAACAAGTTATTAGAAAAAAATTTAAATTAGTAATATATTGGCATGCATATAAGGCTTAAATCTATCAGTGGGAGACAAGTCAAGGGCAAGACAAAGCTGAATACAGTTTATCTCAGGCCTTCTTTGTTACCTGTTGGTGGTCATCTTCCCCTTCCTTTTCCTTCCCCACAGATTAGATCTTGTGAACCCAGTACCCTATAGAGTTGCCATCAATTTTTTTTTCAGTCATAGATATTAGCAGGTTAAACTAACCTTACATAAAATTCAAATAAATGAATAAAATGTCTGTAAATTCACTTCATAATATACATGACCTGAAGACATTTGGAATGGAAGATACAGTATTTTCTAATCTAAGTATACATAAATAAAAGCTGTCATAAAATCTAAGCATCTAAGACTATCTGGCAAAGTTATAAAATTTGTAATACAAAAGAAGCAAAGAGTGGGAGAGTATTTTTAAGTCTTCAGCATATGGAGTTAGTTCAAAGCTGGAAATGGCATAGAATGATTATGAATTACCATTGGATATGATTCAAAATGTAAGCTAATAATAGGCATGTATTAGTTCACCTGCCTAGAAAATTAACTGAGATATGAAATAAAATGAAGACATTAAAGGGACATTTTAATTAGTGATATTATTATGTATACTTAGGACAAATTGTTTGGAGAGGAAACTTGCTTAATTATCCACTGGAGGATCAAGCAGTAGATGATAAAGCTATATGTTATTATTGCCAGAAACATATTTGCATATTTGCCAAATTCAGCACTTTCTCCAATGTTTCAGAGCCTAACCTACATTTTAGATTTTGATTCATGCTCTTTATTTTCTTCAATGATTTTAACTATTCAAAGTTTCAAATAAAAATCCTTGAAAATTAAATATATAAAACTTGAAAATTATCATGTTTTTTTCAAACCAAAAATATTTAGTTGATCTCATTTTACATCTTTAGTCTAAGAAAAAATTCTCACATGGTGTAGGCCAAATTCTGAACTGCCTTCTCCACCACCCATGCTTATCTTTTTAAAAACTGTCATCATACTTCTTTAGCAAATAGTAGGATAAAACTCCTTTTAATGTACTATAATTTTAACAAAAATGCTGGTTTTGTAAAATTAAAATGCTGGTAAGGAAGACATTAATGATGCTTATGAGCCTTTTTATGTCAATTATTACCAGGGTTTTACACATTCTAATTCATTAATAAATGGGAAAAGAGGGAAGTCAAGTTTTATTACCTATCATTACTCTAATAAAATGAGATTTTCTTTCAATGGGAGTATTAAGGGAAATTGCCAATTTCCATTTTTCCAGAAAATCCATTTTTACAAAGTGACCTTGGTTTTGACGCATTCTGAAAGAAATTTTGCTGTAGGTTTCATATTCCTCTTCTATATGCTTTCCTTATTTAACTCCAGTAGCAGTCATGAATTTAGGTAGAGCTCCTTTCTTCACCTGTCAAATACTCTGAAACTATGATCTATTATTGTTTGAATACATCATCATACATCATCTTTTCAAAGTACTTAACTGCCAATACAATTATCCCTGGATTTTATAATGTTCTATTTTACCTGCATAGATTCAACAAATATTTGTCTGGTACCAGGTACTGTCCTAGTCATTGGCATCTTAAAAATTTCTATTCCCTTTGAACACACTGTCTTAATCTATATCTCTAAGGTTTTTTTTTCCCTCTCTCTCAATTTACCATTAATTTGTACTCTTTGTGAAATTACACCTTCAGCATCTATACCCTACCCAATTTTCTCATATTACTTCCCATTAGGTTTTCTCATCTGGATTTTTCTGCTCTATTATTATCCTTGGATATCTACTCTAATAGTTCTCATTGAAGCAAATTTGCACCAAAAAACCCCCTCTTCTTTTACTTATGCAGTTCTTAGGACCCCAAAACCAAACCATGGTGATTTTTAAATTTCCACATTTTACAGACAACTTAACTTGAACCAGTTCACCTGGCCATAAGTATCTATTATTTTAACATCAATTTCCTTTGAATTTCCTTGTGGGAAGTAATTATTCCCAATCTCAGTCTTTGTAATTGTAGATGGGTGACCACACTGCTGGATGTTCCTGGCCACAATAAATGATTTAAAGTTGATTATAAAGTTGATTATTTTCTCTGATTGAGACCAAATCAGAGAAACTCAAGTCCCAACACCTGGGCTGAAACTATAGTGAATGAAGCACTCTCTTTCACCTAGGTTTGCCAAATCAGTAGAATCAAGCCATTTTGTCTCACCCAGGAGTAACATCCTTAAAATGAAGCCAACATGGAGAAAATCAGCACTGAGTTACAGATATACCTCTCATGTAATCTTGAGTACATTAGATAATTTATGCTTGGAAACACCTCTACTACTGAAATGTTCTGATATGAAAGCCAGAGATTGCTTTACTTATTTATTTGAGTTTGATTTGGGTTTATATCAGTTATAAACAAGAGTCCTAATTTACATTATTGACTTTGTAATCCTCCATGCATATTTTTAATAAACTTTGTTTTTCTCATAAACCTATAACAATCCAGATAAAAAGCAAGCATTCATAGACCCTGACCATTGCTTAGAATTTCTACTAATCATTTATTTTCTACCCCAAGACTCATTCCTTCCAATTGTTGTCCCATATTCCTCTCCTTGCAGGGCCTCTAATCCCTTCCTGACTTATTCCTTAGCTAATTATTTCATAATTCAGTGACAACTGTAACTACCATCTACCACTCTCTTCACATCTGATTGCCTTTGCCTTCTTGTTTTGAATGTTAACAAAAGACTTGACTCTTGAGCAGCCACCTTGCAGACATGGGAGAAAAGTCAAGGGAATCAAAGAGATATTGTCTTTGACATCTTTGAACCACTAAACCAATACTAGCAGCCCTCAAACTCCAGCCCTCAAACTTGTTATATAAAAATATACTCACTTATTTAGGTCATTTCTAGTCAAGAATCTGTTACTGTAGCAAAAGCTGCTTACCAATGCAGATGTTTTCCAAATAATGACTGAGAAACATATTTATTTGCTACAACTAATTTAGGAACAATAGGGTGTTTTTCAGACAGCCCATCAGTCAGCGGCCATTTACTGAGCAAATAAACCCACAAACTTTGGCTAAGCTAATCCAGGTGCATTAAAAAAAAAAATGAAATGGAAGAATGGTTTTCAAAATATGTTCTATCTTATTGCTATGCATTTATAGTCTGGAGTTACACATTTGGCTGAAAACTAAGGAAGGAAATAAAAATAAAATTGTGTGAGAAAAATGAGGAAAAGGAAAGAAAAAAAGAAATATTGAAATATACAAAAAATATGTGAGGAGGATAAGGTGTGAAATTTTAGTTAGTGAAAGCAAAGGGTCAAATGATAGATGGTAGACAAACTCTGGACACCTATTCAAGATCTATAAGTGTAACTTCACAAAACATTTGCCAGAGCAGTATAGTAATATGAGACAATAATGGACTTTCAATTCTGGAAAACCTTGACTTAAATGCTAGTTTCACCTCAACCCTATCTCTGCAACCTACAGGTAATTTACTTAAGTTTTCTCTTTCTAATTCTTATCATTTGTAAACTTGTGAAAACAATACTACATCTGGACTAAAATTAGAAAATAAGTCAAATGATCCATATTCATTACATAAATGTTTAGTTTTGTTTCATAGCATTCTTCCAAGTTGATTTATCACATTCTCATTGACTTTCATCTTTATTTTAATTAAAAAAAGAACAATAAAAAGGTGGGAGTAGGATTCAATGAAATAAAAAAACAAGCATACCATAAAGAAAATCAACAAAGGCACTTTAGTTATTCTTAAAAGCTAATTTATAAAACAAAAAACAAAATTACCCAAGCAAAAAAGAGAAAACATGCATGAAAACTACTAATTTTATGGGCAATAAAAAGGAAAATAAAAATAATTATCATAAACTTTACACCAAATATTTTGTATTTCAGATGAATTTAACAATATTTTAGGAAAACACAATTTACCAAAACTGACAAACAGAATATTACTATACTTAATAAATATATCAGAATGTGTATCAAAATTTACTCAATGAGATTACCAGGTCAAGTTGGCATCACCTAGATAATTTCCAGACAGTTAAGGAAGAAATAATATTGATTATACACAAACTACTCAGCAAAGTTGTCTATGTGTACAATATAACTTAGTTACTGGACAATGATATTACAAAATAAGAAAATTATAGGCTAACCTTTCACATAAACATAGATGTAAAATTTCAAAACAAAATATTAACAAATCAAATCTATCTTTATCTATCTACCCACCTATCATCTATCTACTTAACTAAAATAAATATATATATCAACATAATTTGCTTCTAAGAAAAGCCTGACAAAATATTATTTGTATCATTGAATTGTTTGCTGTTTTTTAAAAAAAAATAGCTTTAATTTCACCAAATATTCCAGCACAAACTTCATAATTATGCCCAAACAATAAATTTTTGGGTTCCTTTTATTCCTGAATTTGAACTTTAAGAAAGGCATCAATAGACTTTCCCTCAACTACACCCATAGCAACATGGGAAGTTCCCTATGGACAACAAATAGAATTTTTAAAAATGCTTGACTTGGTCTATGGGTACATGAACAAGCAGCAAGCACAGCTTTGGCACAGCAGTTCTAATCAAGTGCAGCCCTTAAAACAAACAAACAAAAAACAAACAAAAAACAAACAAACAAAAACAACATTAAGGGGAAATCACCCAGCTGGTAAGCCTCAAGTGGTACACTTGATCAACCCCTCTCAGTTGAGGAAAAAGTGGTGTGAGATAAGGATATATCATACCTTTGGGCAGTGGCAAATGGTATCAAACAGAGATAAAGGTTTAAATATCAGAAACAATGATTTATAGGGAAGAGCAATGAAGATGGACCCTATGGAGTGTTGGCATGCTATAAGAAATGGCCGTTTTTTCCTCTTTCTGTTACTTCTTCATAAACTAGACTCCTAAACTTAGAGAGTTTATCCTATGCTATTCTGATATTTAAGTTTTGGCAGATACTATCTATAGTAGTTTGAACGGAGGCCCCCCAAAAGAAATGCCCACATCCTCATCCCTGAAACCCGTTAATATTACCTTATTTGTAAAAAGGGTCTTTGCAGATAATTTCGCTAAGGATCTTGAGATGAAATCTTCCTGGATGAACCCTAAACTCAATTAAAAGTACCCTTTTAAGAGACGGGCAAGGAAAAGACTCAGACAGAAGAGAAGGTCCTGTGAAGACAGTGGCAGAGATTGGATTAATGCAGCCACAAACTAATGAATGTGACAGCCACCAAAATTTGAATGAGGCAAGGAATGGGATCTCCTCTTGAACTTTGAGAAGTATCATGGCCCTGATGACACCTTGATTTCTGGCCTCAAAAACTGGGAGGAAAAAGTAAATCTTTCTTTTAAGCCACTCAGTTTTTTGATAATTTATTATAGCAGCCACAAGAAACAAATACAGTATTATTAGTTAATTTTTTAATTATGATGAAAGGAAATTTTTTCTAAAATTTAAATAAATACAAATTTAGAATTTAATCGATCAAAGTACTGTGAGTTCTGATGGTATCTTTTCATTTAATATAATGTAGTTAGGCTTTATGAACCCTTTTCAAAAGAAGTTACATTTTTCCTCCCTCTTTTCCTTGATTTAATTCTAAAAGGTTTAAATACCAGGCAATTTCTTGGAGAAAATTTACTGTAAAAACTTCAATTTACCTGGTCAGAATTAATAAAATAGGAGTGTCAAATAGAAGAGAAAAATAACATCCATTGCAACTTTGGTCCCCAATAAATGTTGTTGAACCATAATTTGTGTATATTTTCACTGTGACGGTAAGTTTTTATAGCACTGTCTAGAGTATTAAATAAGTCCATGACTCACTTGTTCACTAAACCATTGTTCATATGCCAAAAAAAGATGAGAAGTAGCCAAAACAGATGGCAGCTATAATAGCTCCTCTGCTTAAAATAAATTATATACAGGAAAAGAGCACTTATTGGTATTCCCGCAATTCAGACCAACAGGATAGGCACATTTGGAAAGCACTTTTGGTGAGGTCATTTAAGTGTAGAATTGAAAATATTATGATGTCTTGGAGAGCTGAGAGATACTTATATTTTCTCAATTACATAACAGTGATTCTAAATTATTGCTCATTAACCCTGTGTTGCAATAACTATGAATTACAAAGGAATGGTTGTTCTTTTTAAAATAAATAAGGAGATACTGTTATGAGCAAGGTTCAATGTACATCAAATAATGCATTTTAATATGCATATGAACGTCATATAAGTAAATACTGTCTGTAAGGTCTCTGCTAAAATTCTATCCAAGCTTCTGGATTTCTTCTTTATCTTTGGGTGATAGCATTTGCTCTGACTTTTCCTCAAAACATACTCCTAAATTTTTCTTTCATACAAAGGAAAATATGCCAATGCTGGCTTAAACTATTCTATGCCATTGGCTATACTAGTTAAATATTTTACTTATTAGGAATTGATTAAATAATTAGGAAGTTGGAAAGGATCTTCAGAACATTTAAAGGTCTCCATAAAACAGCAGTGCACTCACACTGCCCTCTGGGTAACTGGATAACAGGGCATCTCTTCCTTTTATGATTATGATTCAAATTTAACATTTGGCTTTACAATTCCTTTCTTGGCAATTGGCCTATGAATAGTCAATCTGAGTAATCAAGTGGATAAGTACTCTTAAGTTCGTATATTTAGTTTCCTCAAAAGGAGTTTCAATACTACTTCATGATGGTAATAGTGGTAATAATTGTTTCATTCTGGAAGGATTATATTGAGTTAGAAATGTTTTATATCAGAAAAATAATTGTTTCCTAGAGGATATAGAAAAAAAATATGTCATCCTTAGTTTGTTTACATGTGCAGTTACGAGAAAATCTTAAGACTGTCCAAGATAATTACCATAATTCAGTATTGCTAACACAATATTTTACAAGGAAAATAAAATGAGTTTTTCTGTGTTTGACATATATGCACATTTAATATCATTAGCTATTGAAGATATTTTAAAGTGTTTCAGCAAAGCCTAAAGCTATATTCTAAGCACGTTAAAAGTTATGAATTATAAAGTAAGGCATATTACAGGTGTGAAATAGTGTTCTTTACTCATTTAGTTATTTTTATGGAACTAAATGGACAATCTACTATAGTATGCTTTTTTAAACCAAATATTAAGCAAGATATGATAGTAAGCTAGACATGAGAGTTCATTAATTCTTTCAGGAATTTATGACACCATTAGAGTCCTGTCAGACACTACAGTAATGTGAACAATGATCAACAACAAAAGAACATGTGATAAATCTTTCATAGTCAATTATTTATGAGTCAAAGACATTCTAATGATTAGATTTTACTAATTAGGCTGTACACAATTCTTTAAAAGACATTGAGGTTTAGCAAATTTGATTTCAAGTAGAGTAGAATTCAGTTTCAATTGCCTCCTGCACACCAGGGGTTGTTTCCTGGACAGACAGCTTTTTTCTGCCAACTTCTAGGCCCACTAGTGTCCTGACACTGAGATGATCCAAAGTTTAGATACTTGAAAAGAATTTGATGGGTGGGATCTTTATATTAAAGAGATTATGCCACGCACCTGTGGTCAACTAATCTATGACAAATGTGGCAAGACTGTATTACACAATGGAGAAAAGACAGTCTATTCAGTAAGTGGTTCTGGGAAAACTTGATAGCTACCCTTAAAAGAATGAAATTGGAACACTCACTAACACCATATACAACAAAAATAAACTCAAAATGGATTAAAGGCCTAAATATAAGATGAGATACTATAAGACTCTTAGAGGAAAACATAGTCAGAACTTTCTCTGACATAAATAGCAGCAAGATCTTTTGTGATCCACCTCTTTGAGTAATGCAAATAACAAAAATAAACAAATGCTACCTAGTTAAACTTAAAAGCTTTTGCACAGCAAGGGAAACCATAAATAAAACAAAAAGACAGCCCCCACAGAATGGGAGAAAATATTTGCAACCAAAGCAACTGCCAAGGGATTAATCTCCAAAATATACAAACAGCTCATGTAGCTCAGTATCAAAAAAACAAACAATCCAATTGAAAAATGGGCAGAAGATCTAAATAGATACTTCTCCAAAGAAGACATACAGACGGCCAGGAGGCACATGTAAAATGCTCAACATCACTAATTATCAGAGAAATGCTAATCAAAACTACAGTGAGGTATCACCTCACACCAGTCAGAATGGCCATCATCAAAAAACCCCTACAAACAATAAATGCTGGAGACGATGTGGAGAAAAGGGAACCCTCCTACACTGTTGGTGGGAATGTAAATTGGTACAGCCACTATGGAGAACAGTATGGAGGTTCCTTAAAAAACTAAAAATAGAGCTACCATATGATCCAGCAATCCCACTCCTGGGCATATATCTAAAAAACATGAAAACTCTTAATTTGAAAAGATACATGCATACCGATGTTCATTGCAGCACTATTAAAAATAACCAAGACATGGAAGCATCTTAAGTGTCCATCGACAGAGGAATGAATAAAGAAGATGGGGTGTGTGTATATATATATATTATATACGTATATAATATATATATACATATATATTATATACGTATATAATATATATATATATACACACACAATGGAATACTACTCCATTATAAAAAGAATGAAATAATGCCATTTGCAGCAACATGGATGGACCTAGAGATTGTCATAGTGAATGAAGTAAGTCAGAAAGAGAAGGACAAATATTATATGATATTGCTTATATGTAGAATCTAAAAAAAAGGGTACAAATGAACTTATTTACAAAACAGAAATAGAGTCACAGATGAAGAAAACAATCTTATGGTTACCAGGGGGGCAAGGGGAGGAGGGATATATTGGGGGGTTGGGGATTGACATATATACACTACTATATATAAAATAGATAACTAATAAGGACCTACTGTATAGCACAAGGAACTCTCCTCAATACTCTGTAATGACCTATGTGGGAAAAGAATCTAAAAAAGACTGGATATATGTTTACGTATAAATGATTCACTCTGTTTAGCAGAAAGTAACACAACACTGTAAATCAACTATACTCCAATAAAAATTAAAATATCTAAAAAGAAATAAAGAGATTATGATGGATCATGGCTTTGAGTGCCATATTTAATTCTTTGGAAAATATTCATCTACTTCTAGGTTCTTAAGAATGGAAAATTGATTTTCTTTCCTGTAAAGTAACATTAATTGCCACTCTCCTTCCTATTCTTAGATAGATATCCATGTTGCCCAAATCCATTTATTAATTTTATAACACCAGTCACTTTCTGAAATGTGTTAGAAAATTAACAAACAAAACTTCAAAATTGAATTTTCCAAGGAAAATATGATGGTAAGGAATTACAGAATTTTTAAAAATATTACCTGTGAATTCTAGAAAAATATTTTTCAACCTTGTCTATGTATTAAGCTTAACCTATAATCTTTACAAGATCTTGGTTTTTAAACATATAGATATTTTTATTATCTGTATTTTAGAATACAGATAATAAAAATGATAATAAAATCATTTTTCATATGATTTATGAAAGTCATATGTTAACTCTTTTGCAACACTTTTTTGAGTCACATTTGCCTCTAAATTTCATGTGTTAATTCAGTTGAAATCTATTTTTATTCTTGAATCATATTTTTTTGTGTGTAAATATATGACAGTATTACCATCCATTGTCTGTTGAATACATTTTTGGATTGATCTCTATTCCAGTGTTTTGTTATTACAAGTTATGTTTCTGAGCACATTTTTGTACACATCCCTGGTATATATATCTGAAAGTTGGAAAACTGACAGTTTGTGCATGTTCAACCAGATAATGTGAGAATGTACATTAAAAGAGGCTGTTTAACAGTTTAACTTCCTATAGTAATTGTTTCTGGTGCTCTAATTCCTCAACAACACTCAAAATGATCAAACATTTTATCTATTTTTGCAATTCTAGTGGGTATAATATAGTAATTCTCTACAGTCTTAATTTTCATTCCCTGATGAGTTATGAAAGTGTACTTCTTTCCATATTCTAAAATGTATTTACTACTGTTCATGTTTAGTGGCAAATTCGGGAGTGTATGTTTTGCTAACATGCCTCACAGACATTTTATTGTCTCTAAACTAAAATAAAATTGATGGTGGAAAATGTATGTATCTTGTTTTCCTTTACTGAAATATTGAGGTATAATTTATACAATTAAATGCATCCACTATTATTATAATTTGATGAGTTTGATTATATGTATACATTTGTGTAACTACCAATATAATTAAAACCATTTTAATAAGCCTAAGAAAGCTCCCTTGTGACCTTTCCAAGTAAATCTTTGCCCATCATAGGTTACAAGCACCAACATAGACCATATGCTGTGACATAACAAATTTCAATTATGCAGAGTATATGTTCTAACCATATGAAATTAAATTAGAAATAAATATAAAGGTATCAGAAAAATCCACAAATATTTGAAAATTGAGTAACAAACCTAATATCTTATGGACAAATAGAAATTATCAGAAATATAAAATACTTTGAAGCATATGTCCTTGAAAAGATGTGTATCCTGTTTTGTTGTTGGGGGCATTGATCTACAAGTGTCAAATAGGGTAAGTTGTTCACTAATGTTGTAGTCTTCCTAACCCATCATGATTTTCTATGTACTGTTCAATTTCTAGGAGAGAAGTGTTTTCTGTTTCTTCTTTTCTGTCAACTTTTCTGTCATGTGTTATAAAACTGTTGGTTGATTCACAGATATTTAAAACAGTTGTCTTCTTGATGAATCAAATCCAATTATCAAACTTTCCCTAGTAACATTCCTTGTTCTGAAGTCCAGTTTGTATGATATTATAGTTGTTAAAGCTTTCATATGCTTAATGCTTTCAAGGTGCATATATTTATTTCCTTCGATATTAAACTATCTATACATGTAATTTATTTTTTAAATTAATTATTTTTTTTTGAGGACCACAAACAGTCCTGGCTTCCTTTTTTATGTAGTATGACAATCTGTCTTTTACTTGGAGGGTTAATGGTTAATTGGATCATTTGTAATTAATACAAGTTTGGACTTGATGGGATTTAAGCCTATTATATTGCTGTATGCTTTCTATTTTCCCTTTGTTCTCTTAATTTTTTTGAATAAGTAAACATCATTACTTATTTTTTGTGATCAGTTTTATAATGATTTTTTTCATAAAATTCTTCTTTGACAAATATTACTTTACACATAATATTAGAAACTTACAATAGTGTTCTATGCACTTACCTTTACAGTATTGTCAAGATTTGATTTACTACATGTTAGAAATCTCACTGTGCATCATTAATATTTTTTCTTTTGACAGTCAATTAGGTTTTATGAAATTAAACAATGGAAATATATAATTTACATTTACCATATATTTATGATCCCCATCAGTCTTCATTTTATCTCTTCATGTACCCTAATTTCTACCTGCAACTCTTCTGGGTGTCTCTGTTTCACATTCAAATTTTTTTAATTAATTAATTTATTATTTATGTTTGGCTGCACTGGGTCTTTGTTGCTGCGCGTGGGCTTCCTCTACTTGTGGAGAGTGGGGGCTACTCTTCATTGCAGTGTGCAGGCTTCTCATTGCAGTGGCTTCTCTTGTTGTGGAGCATGGGATCTAGGCCTGTGGGCTTCAGTAGTTGTGGCACGCAGGCTCCACAGCACAGGCTCAGTAGTTGTGGGACACAGGTTTAGTTGCTCTGTGGCATGTGGGATCTTCCTGGACCAGGGATCAAACCCATTTCCCCTGCATTGGCAGGCAGATTCTTAACCACTGCACCACCAGGGAAGTCTCTCACATTCATTTTTGAGAAGTACCTTTTCTGGGTATAGAATTTTAACTTCATGCCCTCCCTTCCACTCACAACACCTTAATACTTTAAAGAAGTTATTGTCTTTACACTAGCATAGTTTCAGAGAAATCAGCTGTTTTTGCCTGTGTTCCTCAATGTTGCACTTTTAAGATTTTCTTTGTCACATGTTTAAACCAGTTTGATTATGGTGTATCTTAGTTTCATCTTTTTCCTTCGAGTAGCTCCTATAATATTCTTGAATTTTTAGTATTTTAACTTGTAATCAAACATGGAAAACATTTTGTCACTATTTATTCAAAATTTTTTTATAGTTCCTTCCTCTGGGATTCTGATTACACACAGTAGACAGCTTGAATTGTTCTGTATGCAGTGAGTTTGTTAAAGATTTTTTTCTCTCAATGCTTTCTTTAGGAAAGATTCTATTATTACGTATTCATTTTAGAAATATTTGCTACTGTAGTATAAAATCTGTTAATCATATCCAGTGAATTTGATATATTTAAATTAATAGCTTGAGATTTCAGTTGGTTATATCTTATACCTTAATTTTCTGTCTTAGGTTTAATCTTTCCTTCAAATAATTTAATATTTTATAGTTTCTATTTTAAGGTCCTTGTCTGATAATTCTATAACTTCAGTCATTTCTGGGTCTGCTTTTATTAATTGATTTTTGCCTTTTTTAGGTCACATATTCCTGCTCCTTGGAAAATCTAGTAATTTTTATTATATGCTAGACAATGTGATGCCAGACATTAAGAATATCGTGTTGTTCATTGTCTCTATTTTGCGGTTCTTCTTTAAAGATTATTGGACTTCGTTCCAGCAAGAAGTTGAGTTGGTCCCTACAATTCCTTATTCCATCATTTCATTAATAATTCAAATTTTCAACTAAGGCATGACCCCTCTGAAACCTCCACTGAATACCTAATGTGTTCAAAAAGAACTTTTCACTCTAGATAGTCAGAATTTACTAGCTACCTGATGTGTGTGAGTTTTGGAAATTGCTCACCTAAAAATCTGCCATCCTTTTAAGGTCTGTACTGTGGAGTTTCACCATAAGCATGACTGACCTAGTACTCAGGAAAGATTCAAACAACTGCTATATAGAATCCTTGGGATTTCTTCTTCTGCATAACTCCTACCTCTCATGAGAAATGACTCAAAACTTCCAGCTTCCTCAGCCTTCACCATCTCCAAAATCCAATTTCCCTAAACCAGCCAGACTTTCAGGCTTATTATTTCTTGTACTCCTTATCATATTCACAAATTATCTTCATGCAGAATTCCAGGGTTATTGTAGGGTACATCTTGTTTGTTTCACTTCTGACAGGGATCACAGTTCTTCAGTGATCAGTTTGAAAACTGTTATTTTCTTTTACCCAAGTTTTACAGTAATATATGGGGGAGGATTAATTTATTTCTTGTTGCTTCATTAATAGCCAGTGGTGGAAGTCTGTATGCATTAGTCTCAATTTACATCCTAAGGTAGATGATTGAAGTATACAACACATTAAAATAAAAAATGGGTGGTTTTTAGCACTAAAGAAACCATAATCATGAGTTTCTACAACAGATCTAAATACCACAAGACCACTGCTACACAGATTATTTATTAATTAGCATAAATACTGTTGATTTTATTTTCCATCTTGAAATAACTGGTATTCATAAAATATATATTTTACAGATATATTTACCTTTGCATGTAATTTTTTCTAGTGGCTGGTAGGCCAACAGCTTAACATTTTGAGTCTCATTCTATGCCCAGTCTTCTTTTCATTACTACATTCTCCAGTGGAACATAAAATATTTTATAGCATTCTTAAACTACAAGTTTTGTCAGTCATCCTGTTGATATATTTTTGGTTCTTATTTCAATGTACCTTTCTTGCAGAGTGCTTAAATGCAGATAGATGTTATGTCATTGACCATATGTAGTATAAACTGTCCTTTGACTATTTGCCAGTAAATATTTGGTTATGTGGGGGAATCACATATTGGACATATTTGATTATAAGCAAGGAAACACTTCGCAAGAGCCTCTAAAGGTTGTTTCTTGTAAAAATAAACTGAAAACTATTAATAGCCAAGTTGATTAAGCAACACCTTTACAATAAATATATATATATACATATATATATATATAACTATCCATTGGATATATATTTCATTTATATACATATACATAATATAATAATTAGAAATATGATGCCTATATCCTATCACTACAGTTCCCATTTTTCTAGAGAGGCATACACATTTCTATTTTTAAAATCTCAACAATTTATTTGATACAGAGCAAGACTGAATATAATAATCTTTTCAAGGACCTAACAAATAACATAATTTGATTCCATTTTTTAAATAAAGGAAAGATGAACCAAAAGGAGTTTTTAAAGTACTCATCCAGGGATTGTCAAATTTATTTCCTAAGAGATTCTAATCCATTTCCTTTTTTCCTACACAATGCTATCTTTATCCTTAGAATTTATAGATTCATTACTGAGGAAACTGATTAGGTTTAATGTTTGACAGAGTACAATTCTGTTTCTGCATGAATTTAGTTTCCCTTTTGAATACAGTGTTGGTGTCCTAAACTTTTTAACAGTTATTATTTTAAGTGCAGACTAAGAGTAAGAGCAAGAACAAAGAAAAAAACACTCTAGGTTTTAAATGTCATTTTTGAGATACAATTTTAGTTATATCTTGCTACTTATTCTCAATTTACATAACAAGGATACATGAATTTATATTGTGACCCATTGTCATGTAAATGTATGAAGATCATAAATTTAAATGTTTTTCAGACAACTGTTTGACCTGTTGTAGAAAGTTATTCCTCAGGGGGAAAATATCTACTTCACATTTGATAGCATGACACTTTTTTGCATCTTATTGTCAAACTTTGGTAAAGAAAACAGTAGACCATGATGGTGAGAATAGAATGCCAACAAACTGGTAAAACTCTAATTCAAGTTTGAGAAGTGATTTGAATTGGATATGTCATTCAAAGCTCTAGCTTCCTGAAATGTGATTTTAGAAAATAAATTTGCTGAATAAAAATAAACCTAAATTATAAAAAACAAAAGATGCCACAAAACTTTAGTGCTTTTTAAAACTTTAACTTGTTAATTCAGATTCTTAGAAATATACTTACTATCTGCTTGTCAATTTTAAATCAATAGAAAGACTATCATAATATAAACACTTCATTTTAAATCCTGAAAACATGAAGAATATTCAGAAGGTATTAACAAACAGATGGTCATTCTGGACATTTTAGACAACATTATTGACTGAGACTTTTGCTTCAAGGTTCAGAGGAAAAAATTAATGGGTTTGAGGATATAAATATCAAAAAGACTGTTGAAAAAAATTCAGTTTGGGTGTCTGGATGTGTCTGTTGGTAGTGTCCTTGGGCAGGTGGGATCTGGACATTACCAACAGACATGCCCAGAAACCTAAACTGAGCTGATTGGTGAAGATAGCCTCTATGAAAGCAAACCTGTGAAGTCTGGAAGAGGAAGCCAATTACTCAAAAGAGCAGATAGGGAATCAAGGATCACAAAGAACCAGGTAAATATGACATCAACAAAGGAAAATAATAAAGCCCTAATAACTCATCCTAAAGAAATGGAGACCTATGAACTTTGTCTTCAGACAAAGAATTCAGAGTAATCACCTTAGAGAAGTTCAGTGAACAACAAGAACACAGAGGCAGGTAACTAAACAAAATTAGGGAAAAAAATGTATGAACAAAACTAGAAGTTCAACATCGCAATAGAAATTATCAAAAAACAAACAAAGAAACATCCTAGAGTTACAAATTACAATAATTGAACTGAAGAATTCAACAGAGACTTTCAAAAGCAGACCCAATCATGCAGAAGAAAGAATCAGGGACCTGGAAGATAGGACATTAGATATTATCCAATCAGAGGATCACAAAGAAAATTAAGAATGAAAAAGAACAAAGAAAGCCTAAGGGATTTATGGGACACAATGAAAAGAAATCAGAAGGAGAAGATAAAGAGACAGAATGTATATTTAAAGCAATAATGGTTGAAAATTTCCCAAACAAAGAGAGAAATAAACATCCAGATCCATGAGGCAAAAAGGACATGAAACACGTTGAACTTGAATGGTGCTATATCAAGAAACACTAAAATTAAATTTTCAAAAGTCAAAGACAAAGAAATAATGTTAAAAGTAGCAAGATAAAAGAGAAAAGTCATGACATAGGAAGCCTCATAAGACCACTGACAGATTTCTCAACAGAAACTTTTCAAGCAAGAAAAGAATGGTATGACATTTTCAAAATATTAAAAGAAAAAATTGTCACCTCTATTCTAGGTAAAACTGTCTTTCAGAAAAGAAGGAGAGAGAAAGACTTTCCCAAACAAACAAAGCTGAGGTAATTCATTATCACTAGACCACCTAACAAGAAATGCAAAAGAGAGTTCTTTTAGTGGAAGTAAAAGGACACTAACTAACATCTTAAAAACATTAAAAGGTAGTGTAAAACTCACTGATAATGGTAAATCAGTAAAAGTTAGATTCTATACTTTGGTGATAGTGGTACATAATTCATTTACAACTCTAAAATTCAAAAAAAATGAATACATAAAAATAGCTATAGCGGGCTTCCCTGGTGGCGCAGTGGTTGGGAATCCGCCTGCTGATGCATGGGACGCGGGTTCGTGCCCCGGTCCGGGAAGATCCCACATGCCGCGGAGCGGCTGCTCCCGTGAGCCATGGTCGTTGAGCCTGCGCGTCCGGAGCCTGTGTTCCGTGGCAGGAGGGGCCGCAACAGTGAGAGGCCCGTGCACCGCAAAAAAAAAAAAAAAAAAAAAAAAAAAAAAAAGCCATAGCTACAATAATCTGTTATTGGCTATGCAATATAAAAATATGTAAATTGTTAGAGCAACAACCCAAATGTGAGTGGGAGGAGAAGTAAAATGCAAAATTTAGAAATTCTATTAAAGTTAAGTTGTTATCAGCTTAAAGTATCATGTTATAATTTTAAGATATTTTATATAAGCACCACAGTAACTACAATGGAAAACACTGTAGCAATTACACAAAAAAACACGGTAAAGAGGTCAAAAGTGTACTGATGCCAAAACACATCAAAACATGAAAAAAGACAGCAGGATAAGAGACAAGGAACAGAAAACAATGAATAAAATGTCAATAGTTAGCCCTTACTTATCAATAATTTCTTTAAATGTAAATAGATTAAATAATACAATCAACAATATAGAATGCCTGAAGAAAAAAAAAAAAAAACAAGATCCAGCAATACACTGCCTACTGGAGTGTCACTTTAGCTTTAAAAGCACAAATAGACCAAGAGTAAAAAAATAGAAAAAGACATTTTAAGTAAGTGGTAACCACAAAAAAAATAAAATAAAATAAGCAGGGGTAGCTATATCACATCAGGCAATATAGAGTTGAATAAAAAATGGTAAGGGCTTCCCTGGTGGCGCAGTGGTTGAGAGTCCGCTTGCCAATGCAGGGGACACGGGTTTGTGCCCCAGTCCAGGAAGATCCCATGTGCTGCAGAGCGGCTGGGCCCGTGAGCCATGGCTGCTGAGCCTGCACATCTGGAGCCTGTGCTCCACAACAGGAGAGGCCACAGCGGTGAGAGGCCTGCATACTGCACAGAAAAAAAAAAAAAAAAAAAAAAAGGTAAAAAAGAAACAAAGTCATTATATGATGATGAAGAGGTCAATTCACCAGGACAACATTACAATTATAAATATTTATGCAGCCAATATTGGAGCACCTAAATTTATAAAGCAAAATTATCATAGCTAAAAGGAAAAATAAAGAGCAATATGATAATAGTTGGGGACTTTAATACCCCACTGTCAACAATGGATAGATCGATCCAGACAGGAATATCAATAAGGAAAGAGCAGATATAAACAACACCATAGACCAAAATGACTGAACAGACATACACAGAACATCCTATCTAAGAACAGCAGAATACACATTTTTCTCAAGTGCACAGGCAGCATTTTCTAGGTCAGACTATATGTTACACCACAAAACAAGAATTGGTAAATTCAAGAAGGCTGAAACTGTAAAAAATGAATAAACAGAAACCTCAATTAAATACAGCTGGAGACAAGAAGGGGGTGCTTCACGCTCTGCAATGAAAGCAGAGCCCCAGAGGAAGAAGACACCTTTTCTGTCCTGGCAAGGACATAGTCAATCAAGAGTCATGAACTCTTTGTTTACTACAGCCCTCCTAACTTCCTTTTATCCTCTGTAAGTGTTCTCCTTTCCTTGCTGTGCCAGAAATTTGCAAGTGGCTCTCCATAGTAGCAGATCTCAAATTGCAATTCTCTACTGATCCCCCCAAAAAATCTTTGTTGGGAAAATATGTGGCAATCTATTCTTTAGGTCAACAAAATGATATCAAGTATTTTCTCTGACCACAATGACATAAAACTAGAAATCAGTAACAGAAAAATTGGAAAATTCATGAATACATGAAAATTAAACAACAGATTCTTGAACAACCAATGGATTGATGAAGAAATTAAAGGGCAAATTAAAATACTCCCTTGAGACAAATGAAAATAGAAACACAACATACAAGAATTTATGGGATGCAGCAAAAATGTGTTCTAAGAGGGAGGTTCATAGCAAGAAATGCCAACATCAAGCAAGAAAGTGCCAAATAAACAATCAAAATCTATCCTTTAAGGAACTGAAAAAAGAAACTGAGTTAAAAAGCTTGTAAAAATAAATTACTAAAAAGCTTCAGCACAGCCAAATAAACCAATAAATGAAAGGACAACCTACGAAATGGGAAAAAAATATTTGCAAACCATGTATCTGTTAAATGTTTAATATTCAAAATATATAAAGAACTCATACAACTTAATGGCACAAAAAAACAGATAATCCAATGAAATAATATGAAAAAATTTGAACACATTTTTACAAAGAAAATATACAAATGACCAACAAGTGCATAAAAATCTGCTCAGCACCACTAGCCATTGGGGAAATGCAAATTAAAACCACAATGAGTTATCACTTCATGCTTCTTAGAATGGTCAACATCAGAAAGACCCAAAAAGCAAATATTGGTATGGATATGGAGAAAAGGGAACCCTTGTGCACTGCTGGTGGGGTTGTAAATTGATACAGCCACAATGGGACACAATATGGAGGTACTTCAAAAAACTAAAAATAGAATTACCATATGATTCAGCAATTCCTCTTCTGGGGATTTTTCTGAAAAAAACACTAATCCAGAATGATATATGTACCCTCGTGTTCACTGCAGCATTATTTACAATAGCCAAGATATGGAAAAAACCTCACTGTATATTGATGGATGAATGCATAAAAGTGGTATACACACACACATATATATACATACACACACACACACATATATGTATACATATACACACACACATATATATACATACACACACACATATATATGTATACATATACACACACACATATACAAAGGAATATTATTTAGCCATAAAAACCTAGGAAATCCTGCCATTTGTTAGAACATGGATGAACCCTGAAAGCATTATGCTAAGAGAAATATGTCAGAGAAGAACAAATACTGTATGATCTTACTTTTATGTGGAATCTAAAAACAAAAACCACCCACCAAACTCATAGAAAAAGAAAGCAGATTTGTGGTTACTATAGGTGGGGGTTGGAGGGAGAGGGGATTTGGAAGAAGGTGATCAAAGTGTAGAAACTTCCAGTTATAAGTACTAGGGATGTAATGTAAAACATGATCACTATAATTAACACTGTTGTATGATATATCATAGAGTTGTTAAGAGTATAGATCCCAACAGCTCTCATTTTCAGGAGAATATTTTTTAAATTCTATCTATAGGAGATAATGGATGTTAACTAAAACTATTGTGGTAATTATTGCACAATATATGTAAATTAATCCATCATGTTGTATACCTTAAACTTATACAGTAATATATATCAATTATTTCTCAATAAACCTGGGAAAAAAAGGAATTCAGGGAAACATTAAGCCATAACTCCTGTTTTGTCTTATTAAGAGTATAGATGAAGAGTTTAAAAATAATTAAACACATTTTAAGATTTTAAGAATTTCAAAATCTGAGTAAGACTGAAATTTCATCAAAATTTGGTACCTCTTTAAAATGAGAAACATGTGCCCTGAAATTATTTTTATTGTTTTATAAATTTATATTTTACTATACATGCACAAAAATGCACAAATCATAATTGTACAGGTTGGTATACTTCATCAGCTGAATATATTCAGATAACCAACAACAGAGTGAGAAACAAACATTTCACCTGGAACCCCGAAGCCTCACATTCCCTTGCAGCCACAATCAAATTTCAAGACAGGATTCTAACAACCCAAACTAGATTTGCCTGCTTTTATATATAAATGGAATGATAGAATAGTTATCTGGGGAACTAATGAACATCATTGTATTTGTGAGCTTTATCCATATTTCTGTGTATAGTAGTAGAGCATTATTTGCCATAACTTTTCTCATTTTAATTGACTATACTAAAAATGAGTGAAAAAAGTTTTCCTAAAATTAGGACTCATATCTGAAGTAAATAATCTAAAGCAACTGAGAACACAAAAATCTTATTGCTACCACTAAACAACTAAGAAATAGTTCCTGTAAACTGTAAGATTTTGAGAAGAATTTTTTAAAAATCTCAATACAAAATTGTGCCTGTTCAGAAGACAGTCTTTAATAATATCATTTTAATAACAACTAAATGTCTTATTTAAAAATCACTTGCTTTTAAAAAAATGAAAAGACAACCTACTGAATGGGAGAAAATATTTGCATATTATATGATAAGGGGTCAGTATCCAAAATACATGAACAGCTCATACAACTCGACATCAAAAAAAAAACCTGATTAAAAAATGGGCAGAAGAACTGAATACATATTTTTCCAAAGAAGACATACAGATGGCCAACAGGCACATTTAACAATGCTCAACGGGCACATTTAACAATGCTCAACATTGTTAATCGTCACAGAAATGCAAATTAAAACCATAATGACATATCACCTCACACCTGTCAGAATGACTCTCCTCAAAAAGACTAGGAATAACAAATGTTGGTGAGGATATGGAGGAATAGGGGATGCTCACATCTTGTTTTGGGGAATGTAAATTGGTGCAGGCATTATGGAAAATACTATGGAGGTTTATCAAACTAAAAATAGAGGTACCATATGACCTAGCAATTCCACTCCTGGGTATTTATCCATTAAACCCAAAAAAACACTAATTTGAGACGATACATGCACCCTAATGTTCATAGCAGCATTATTTACAATAGCCAAGATATAAAAACTACATAAGTGTCCATCAACAGATAAATTTATAAAGATATATATGCACACACACACACATATATATATATGATGAAATACTACTTAGCCATGAGGAAGAGTGACATTTTGCAATTTGTAACAACATGGATGACTTGGAGGGTATTATGCTTAGTGAAGTAAGACAGACAGAGAAGGACAAATACTGTATGGTATCACTTATATGTAGAATCTAAAATATAAAATACACTAGTGAATAAAAAAAAAAACAGACTCACAGATATTGAGAACAAATTAGTAGTTACCAGTAGAGAGGGGGAGAAGGAAGGGAGCAAAATAGGGGTAAGGAATTAAGAGGTACAAACTACTATGTGTAAAATAATTAAGTTACAAAGATATGTAATACAACACAAGGAATAAAGTCAATATTTTATAATGACTATAAGAGGAATATAACCTTTAAAAATTGTGAATCACTATATTGCACACCTGAAACTAATATAATATTGTACATTAACAATACCTCAGCTTAAAAAAAAATGAAAGAAAATAAATAGTAGCATCCACCTTAAGAAAATATTGGATCAAATAAACTTAATAAATGTATACAGAACATTCCATCCAATAGCAAGATAATATACCTTCTTCTCAAGTCCATGTTGAATATTTTCCATAATACTGTAGATCATATAATAGGCCAAAAACCAAGTCTTAATAAATTTAAGAACACTAAAATTATATGAAGCATTTTTTCTAACCACAATAGTATGAAACAAGCAATCAATTATTTATAAGAACAAAACTGGAAAATTCACAAGTATGTGGAGATTAAACAACATGCTACTGAACACCCTATGAGTCAAAGAATAAACAAAAGAGAAATTAAAAAGTGCCTTGAGATAAATGAAAATAGAAATACAACCTATCAAAACTTATGGGATGCAGCAAGAGGAGTTTGAAGAGGAAAGGTCTTAATGATAAATATCTACATCAAGAAACAAGATTTAAAATAAACAACCTAAATTTACACATCTGGGTCCTAAAAAAAGAACAAATGAAGTCCAAAGTTAGTAGAAGGAAGTAAATAACAAAGATCCTGGGGGAATACGTGAAATTGCAACAAAAATGTCCAGAGAAAAGATCAATGAATCAAAGAGCTGGTTCTTTAAAAAAAATAAATTGACAAAACTTTAGCTAGACGCACCAAGAAAAAAGAGGAAAAGCATAAATCAAGAGGAGTTGTCACAACTGATACTACAGAAATACAAAGAAATTTAAGAGACTACTATGAAAAATTTATCTGTCAACAAATTAGACAATCTAAAAAAAATGGATAAATTCCTAGAAACGTACTACCTACGAAGACTTGAAAAAATAGAACAAGAAGAAATAGAATATATGAGCCAAGTACTTACTAGTAAATAGACTGAGTAAATCCTCCTAATAACAAAAATGGCCAGGATCAGACAGCTTTACTGATGAATTCTACCAATTTTTTTTTTTTCCGGTACACGGGCATCTCACTGTTGTGGCCTCTCCCTTTGTGGAGCACAGGCTCCAGACGCACAGTCTCAGTGGCCACGGCTCACGGGCCTAGCCGCTCTGTGGCATGTGGGATCTTCCCGGACCAGGGCACGAACCCATGTCCCCTGCATTGGCAGGTGGACTCTCAACCGCTGCACCACCAGGGAGGCCCTCTACCAAATATTTAAAGAAGAATTAATACCAATCTTTCTTAAGCTCTTCCAAAAAAAATAGAAGATGGGGAAACACTTTCAAACTTAGTTTACATAGAGAGCATTCCTCTCACACTAAAACCAGCCAGAATGCCACAAGAAAAGAAAATTACAGGCCAATATTCTTGATGCAAAAATTGATGCTGGTCTATTGGGAACATACTTCAACATAGTAAGGCCATATATGACAAGTCCAAATCCAACATCATATTCCATGTTGAGAAGCAGACAACTTTTCCTCCAAGATCAGGAACAAGATAAGGAGGTCCACTCACAGCACTTTTACTCAGCATAGTACTGGCAGTCTTATTTAGAGCAATTATTCAAGAATAAGAAATAGAAGTTTTCCAAATTGGAAAGGGAGAAGTGCAACTCTTTACTATTATCAGATGACATGATATTCTATCTAGAAAACCCTAAGATTCCACCAAAAAAAACCTATTAGAACAAGTAAATTCAGTACACTTGCAGGAATAAAAAAATCAATATACAAAAATCTGCTGCATTTCTCTACAGTAATAATAAACAATAAGAGAGATGAATGAAACAATCCCATTCACAATAGCATGAAAAGTAAAGTATCTCTGAATAAATTTAACCAAGGAGGTAAAAGACTTGCACACTGAAAACTTTAAGACATTGATGAAAGAAATTAAAGAGGACACAAATAAATGGAAACATATTCCAAGCTCCTGGATTGGAAGACTTAATATTGCTAAAATATCCATGCTACCTAAAGCAATCTACAGCTTTAATGTAATCCCTATCAAAATTCTGCTGGCATTTTTCACAGAAATAGAAAAATCATAAAATTTTATAGAACCACAAAAGACCTCAAATTGCCAAAGCAATTTTGAGAAAGAAGAACAAAACTAGAGACATCATGCTCCCTGACTTCAAAGTATATACAAATCTACAGTAATCAAAACAGCATGGTATTGAAATAAAAACAGACACATAGATTAATGGAACAGAAAAAAATCCCAGAAATAAACCCACATATATATGTTCCATTAATTTATGATGATGGAGCTAAGAATATACAATGTGGAAAGGGCAGTCATTTCAAAAAATGGTATTGGGGAAACTGCACATTCACATGCAAAAGAATGAAACTGGAACATTGTCTTATATCACACACAAATATTAAGTCAAAACTGATTAAAGACTTGAATGTAAGACCTGAAACCATAAAACACCTAGAAGAAAACATAGGTGGAAAGCTTCTTGACAATGGTCTTAATAATATTTTTTTGGATTTGACACCAAGAGCAAAAGCAACAACAACAAAATCAAACAAGTTGGACTACATCAAACTAAAAAGCTTCTGCAGAACAAAGGAAACCATTTACAAATGAAAAGGCAACCTACTGAATGGGAGAAAATATTTGCAAATCACATTTCTGATAAAGGGTTAATATTCAAAATATACCAAGAACTTATACAACTCAATAAAACAAAAACAATCTGATTTAAAAATGGGTACAGGACAGAACACCTACTGAACGCTGGCAGAAGACCCCAGACCTCCCAAAAGGCAAGAAACTCCCCACATACCTGGGTAGGGCAAAGCAGAGAGATTCCCGCACAGAAGAGCGGTGCCGAGCGGCACTCACCAGCCCGAGAGGCTTGTCTGCTCCCCCGCCGGGGCGGGCGGCGCTGGAGCTGAGGCTCGGGCTTCGGTCAGAGCGCAGGGAGAGGACTGGGGCTGGCGGCGAGAACTCAGCCTGAAGGGGGCTAATGTGCCACAGCTAGCCGGGAGGGAGTCCGGGAAAACTCTGGAGCTGCCGAAGAGACAGGAGACTTTTTCTTCCCTCTTGGTTTCCTGGTGCGCGAGGAGAGGGGATTAAGAGCGCCGCGTAAAGGAGCTCCAGAGACGGGCGCGAGTCGCGGCTGAAAGCGCGGAGCCCAGAGACGGGCGTGGGACGCTGGGGCTGCTGCTGCTGCCGCCAAGAAGCCTGTGTGCGAGTGCAGGTCACTGTCCACACCGCCCTTCCGGGAGCCTGTGCAGCCTGCCACTGCCGGGGTCCCGGGATCCAGGGGCGGCTTCCCTGGGAGAACGCACGGCGCGCCTCGGGCTGGTGCAACGTCACGCCGACCTCTGCCGCTGCAGGCTCGCCCCGCACTCCGTGCCCCTCCCTCCCGCGCCCCTCCCTCCTGCCCGGCCTGAGTGAGCCGGAGTCCCCGAAGAGGCTGCTCCTTTAACCCTGTCCTGTCTGAGCGAAGAACAGACGCCCTCCGGCGACCTACACGCAGAGGCGGGGCCAAATCCAAAGCTGAGACCCAGGAGCTGTGAGAACAAAGAAGAGAAAAGGAAACCTCTCCCAGCAGCCTCAGAAGCAGCGGATTAAAGCTCCACAATCAACTTCATGTACCCTGCATCTGTGGAATACATGAATAGACAACAAATCATCCCAAATTGAGGAGCCAGGAGTCAGTGCTGTGCCTCTGAGGTGGGAGAGCGAACTTCAGGACACTGGTCCACAAGAGACCTCCCAGCTCCACATAATATCAAACGGCGAAAATCTTCCAGAGATCTCCATCTCAACACCAGCACCCAGCTTCACTCAACGACCAGCAAGCTACAGTGCTGGACACCCTATGCCAAACAACTAGCAAGACAGGAACACAACGCCACCCATTAGCAGAGAGGCTGCCTCAAATCATAAAAAGTCCGCAGACACCCCAAAACACACCACCAGACGTGGACCTGCCCACCAGAAAGACAAGATCCAGCCTCATCCACCAGAACACAGGCAGTAGTCCCCTCCACCAAGAAGCCTACACAACCCACTAAACCAACCTTAGCCACTGGGGACAGACACCAAAAACAACGGGAACTACGAACCTGCAGCCTGCAAAAAGGAGACCCCAAACACAGTAACATAAGCAAAATGAGAAGACAGAAAAACACACAGCAGGAGAAGGAGCAAGATAAAAACCCACCAGACCTAACAAATGAAGAGGTAATAGGCAGTCTATCTGAAAAAGAATTCAGAATAATGATGGTAAAGATGATCCAAAATCTTGGAAATAGAATAGACAAAATGCAAGAAACAGTTAACAAGGACCTAGAAGAACTAAAGACGAATCAAGCATCGATTAAAAACAAAATAAATGAAATAAAAAATACTCTAGATGGGATCAATAGCAGAATAACTGAGGCAGAAGAACGGATAAGTGAGGTGGAAGATAAAATAGTGGAAATAACTGCTGCACAGCAAAATAAAGAAAAAAGAATGAAAAGAACAGAGGACAGTCTCAGAGACCTCTGGGACAACATTAAACGCACCAACATTCGAATTATAGGGGTTCCAGAAGAAGAAGAGAAAAAGAAAGGGACTGAGAAAATATTTGAAGAGATTATAGTTGAAAACTTCCCTAATATGGGAAAGGAAATAGTTAATCAAGTCCAGGAGGCACAGAGAGTCCCATACAGAATAAATCCAAGGAGAAATACACCAAGACACATATTAATCAAACTGTCAAAAATTAAACACAAAGAAATCATATTAAAAGCAGCAAGGCAAAAACAACAAATAACACACAAGGGAATCCCCATCAGGATAACAGCTGATCTCTCAGCAGAAACTCTACAAGCCAGAAGGGAGTGGCAGGACATAATTAAAGTGAGGAAGGAGAGAAACCTGCAACCAAGATTACTCTACCCAGCAAGGATCTCATTCAGATTTGATGGAGAAATTAAAACCTTTACAGACAAGCAAAAGCTGAGAGAGTTCAGCACCACCAAACCAGCTTTACAACAAATGCTAAAGGAACTTCTCTAGGCAAGAAACACAGGAGAAGGAAAAGAACTACAATAACGAACCCAAAACAATTAAGAAAATGGGAATAGGAACATACATATCAATAATTACCTTAAATGTAAATGGACTAAATGCTCCCACCAAAAGACACAGACTGGCTGAATGGATACAAAAACAAGACCCATATATATGCTGTCTACAAGAGACCCACTTCAGACCTAGAGACACATACAGACTGAAAGTAAGGGGATGGAAAAAGATATTCCATGCAAATGGAAACCAAAAGAAAGCTGGAGTAGCAATTCTCATATCAGACAAAATAGACTTTAAAATAAAGACTACTAGAAGAGACAAAGAAGGACACTACATAATGATCAAGGGATCGATCCAAGAAGAAGATATAACAATTGTAAATATTTATGCACCAAACATAGGAGCACCTCAATACATAAGGGAAATATTAACAGCCATAAAAGGAGAAATCGACAGTAACACAATCATAGTAGGGGACTTTAACACCCCACTTTCACCAATGGACAGGTCATCCAAAATGAAAATAAATAAGGAAACACAAGCTTTAAATGATACATTAAACAAGATGGACTTAATTGATATTTATAGGACATTCCATCCAAAAACAACAGAATACACATTTTTCTCAAGTGCTCATGGAACATTCTCCAGGATAGATCATATCTTGGGTCACAAATCAAGCCTTGGTAAATTTAAGAAAATTGAAATTGTATCAAGTATCTTTTCCGACCACAATGCTATGAGACTAGATATCAATTACAGGAAAAGAGCTGTAAAACATACAAACACATGGAGGCTAAACAATACACTACTTAATAACGAAGTGATCACTGAAGAAATCAAAGAGGAAATTAAAAAATACCTAGAAACAAATGACAATGGAGACACGACGACCCAAAACCTATGGGATGCAGCAAAAGCAGTTCTAAGAGGGAAGTTTATGGCAATACAATCCCACCTTAAGAAACAGGAAATATCTCGAATAAACAACCTAACCTTGCACCTAAAGCAATTAGAGAAAGAAGAACAAAAACATCCCAAAGTTAGCAGAAGGAAAGAAATCATAAAAATCAGATCAGAAATAAATGAAAAAGAAATGAAGGAAACGATAGCAAAGATCAATAAAACTAAAAGCTGGTTCTTTGAGAAGATAAACAAAATTGATAAACCATTAGCCAGACTCATCAAGAAAAAAAGGGAGAAGACTCAAATCAATAGAATTAGAAATGAAAAAGGAGAAGTAACAACTGACACTGCAGAAATACAAAAGATCATGAGAGATTACTATAAGCAACTCTATGCCAATAAAATGGACAACCTGGAAGAAATGGACAAATTCTTAGAAATGCACAACCTGCCAAGACTGAATCAGGAAGAAATAGAAAATATGAACAGACCAATCACAAGCACTGAAATTGAAACTGTGATTAAAAATCTTCAAAAAAAAAAAAAAATGGGTACAGGATCTGAGTAGACATTTTTTCCAAAGAAGACATACAGATGGTAAGCAGGTACTTGTAAAGGTGTTCAACATAACCACTCATCAGGAAAATTCAAATCAAAACCATGAGCTACCACTTCACAACTGTTAGAATGGCTATTAACAACAACAACAAAAAAAACGTGTTGGTGAGGATGTGGAAAGAAAGGAAAACTTGTGCACTGCTGGTGGGAATTCAGACACACAAGTGCTCACACTAAGAACAGGGGATTGGGAGTTGTCAAGCACTCAGGACCATGGTAGTACCCATGTGGCTGTACATTTACTGTTAGCACTATGTGAAGAGATTCTTTGCATAAAAAAGATCTAGGGGGCTTCCCTGGTGGCATAGTGGTTGAGAGTCTGCCTGCCGATGCAGGGGACACGGGTTCGTGCCCCGGTCTGGGAAGATCCCACATGCCATGGAATGGCTGGACCCGTGAGACATGGCCACTTAGCCTGCACGTCCAGAGCCTGTGTTCCTCAATGGGAGAGGCCACAACAGTGAGAGGCCCACATACCACAAGAGAAAAAAAATTCTAGAGTGACAATACTTTGACCATTAAAATGCAATTCTCTTCCTTTGCACCTCTGAGTTTATAAGTTAGTGTGAAGAATCTGTTAGGTCAGAGCAATTTCCTTATAGCCTCTATTCTTCCGAAAGTAGATCTAAAAGCATTTCCTTTTGAAAATTTTGAACATATAGGGCTATGCAGATACAGAACATGTGGTAATGACTCACTATTTTCTTTTCATTTATGAGAATTTTTTGGTATTCAATGAGTTTTTCAAATATATGCTATACACTCTGTAAGGAAATTATTCTCATCTCAAAATGACCATTAACAATAGATTTTTGAGTGCTCAAAATTATCTAGACACTGTATTAATTGCACCTTTCCCATATATCAATCAGACTCCTGTAAAATACCAGTGGATTACAGCTCAAAGAATTTTAAGGCTCATAACCGATTTAAGAAGTAAACCCTAGGGAAACCCAAAGACAACAGGGGAGATAAAAACAAGGACACAATAGAACATTTTAGCCTTTGACACCTATAGCTATAAATATGAGTGAAGGCAAGGCATGGGGGGAGGAAATCATTGTACAATCCGTATTATTGGCTCCATTTATTTTAGTTAGTCAGTGACCCTGGGCTGTGGGAATATGTATATGCTAAAATTGATAAAGATTTTAATCCTTTCATTCTACTCCCTTCTTTACCTACTCCATTCCATTCTTCCACTTGAGCTGTCATTATTGAAACTAAGAGATAATAAAATATTCTAGCAAATTAAAAAAATTATTTGTCTCTTGGGATTTTAATTCATGTGGCTAATAATGCAGTACAACAGTGATTGAGAGTTTGAGTCCCATAGTCACATTTTTCTGCTTTTAAATTTTGACTCTACCACTTATTAGCGGCATGACCTTCAGCAAGTTTTCTTATCTATTAAATGAGGATAATGGTTGTAATAACATTAATAATAACTTCAGAGTTTTTGTAGCAATTAACTCACTAAAACAACTAATGCAAGATCAGTGGTTGCCACGGATTCAGGGAGAGGGTGGGACAAATGAATATGTAGGGCACAAGTGATATTTAGGTAATGAAACTATTCTATATGATATACTATAATAATATATATACACAACATTTTGTATTTGTTCAAGACCTGTGCAACACAAGGAGTGGACCCTAAAGTAAACTATGGACATTAACAAGGCAAACTATGTATGGAGGGGTATATGGGAACACTATTTTCTGTCTAACTTTTCTATAAACCTAAAATTTCTCCAAAAACATAGTTTATTTGTTTAAAAAATGAATTATGAGTGTAGATTCCTATGGGGGCAATATTTATATGAGAAGATAGAGGTTGGGATAAGGTTATTGTATTATCCCACCTATTGAAAAGAAATATCACCTAACTCAGAAGTTTCATAGTTTTCTCTCATTTTTCTCTTGTGGTAGTTCATTCTGAACTTTAACTTGGTATAATTATAGAAATGTTTGGGTAAAAAAATTTTAAGAAGCATTTTAGATGAAGACTATGATCTTAACACATTCATTAAAATTAATGAAGAAATCTCCAAGCCAAGATGGTTTCCAGGGAGAATTCTACAAACACTTAAGGAATAATTTCTACTAATTCTACTCTATGTCTTACAGAAAACTGAGGAGACAATAGTTCCCAATTCATTTTGTGAAGCCAGTACTACCCTGTTACCTAAACCAGATAAAGACAGAACAAAAATAGAAAACTACAGGTCAATCTCTCTCATGAATATAGACTCAAATATCCTTAATGAAATAATAGCATAGAGAATCCAGCAATATCTATAAAGAACTGTATACTATGACCAACTGAGGTACATTCCAGGGACTTAAAGCTAGTTTAATAATTGAAAAATCAATATATTTCATCATATTAAAAGTCTATAAATAAAAACCACATGATCATATGAACTGATAAAGATCATTTGATAAATTCAATACCAATTTGTGATTAAGCTATCAGAAAAACAGAAGGAAACATCCCCAATTTGATAAGTAACATCTATAAAATATATATACAGCTATAATCATAACCAATGATGAGAGACTAAATGCTTTACCTATGAGATTAGAACCATGGCAAATATGTCTGCTCTCACCATTGCTATCATACATATACCAATTGCATTTCTATATACTAACAATGAATACAAAGACAATAAAATGAAAATTACAATAATATTTACATTCCAAAAAACACAATTCTTGGGTGCAAATCAAAGAACCCTGTATAGCACTATTATGCTGAAAACTATAAAACAGTGGTGAAAGAAATCAAAGTAGTCCTAAATAAATGAGTGACATAACATATTCATCCCTTAGACAATTTAACATAGTAAAGACATCATTTCTTTTCAAATTGATTTAAGGTAATTTTAATGTAATTTAAGGTAATTTTAATCAAAATCCCCCAAATATTTTTTATAACTAGATGAGATTATTCTGATATTTATATGGAAAGACACAAGCCCTAGAATAGCTAAAACAGTTCTGAAGAAGAATAAAGTGGGAGTGATTACTCTACTTAATTTCAAGACATAAGATATACATCACTCATTAAGATATTATGAAGGAATAGAAACATAGAACAATAGAACAGAACAGTGGACCCAGAATTAAACCCACACAGATATGACCAACTATTATTTGACAAAGATACAAAAATAATTCAATGGAGGAGGCTAATATTTTTTCAAAAAATGGTACTGAAGCAACTGGACATCCATAAGCAAAAATACAAACCCCAATGTAAACCTCACAGCCTATTCAAAAATTAACTGAAAATGTAAAAAGATTTAAATGTAAAACTGTGAAACTTTTAGAAGATAATACAGGCAAAAATCTTCAGAACTAGAGCATGGTGAATAATTCTTACACATGATACCAAAAGCGCAATCCATAAAATAACAAATTGATAAACTAAACATCATGATGAAAACTTTTTTCTCTCTGAAATACACTATTAAGAGACAAGAAGCTACAGACTGGGAAAAAAGATTTACCAACTAAATGACAATGGACTCATTATATATATATATAATATTAGAAAAACAATTAGAAAATTGGCAAAATACAGGAAGAGACATTTCACTGAAGAGGATATATTAGTAGAAAATAAGCATGTGAAAATAGGCTTGACATCTCTAGTCATTAGGGAAATACAAATTAAGACCATGATGAAATATCACTATGCACCCATTAGAAGAGCTGAAATTAAAAAAAATATATAAAGTAGTGACAATACCAAATATTGGCAATGGTGTAAAGAAGAGGGATCCCTCATAGATCGTGGGAAGTGGTGAATATGTTTAATGATACAGCCACTTTGGAAAACAGTTTGGCAATACCTTTAAAAACTAAAATGACACTTAACATAAATGCCAGCTATTGCAATCGTAGACTAGAGAAGCGATGGCTTATGTCCACACAGGAATATTTACTTGATTGTTTATAACAGTTTGATTTGTAATAGCCCCAAACTGGAAGCAATCAAAATATCTCTCAATAGGCTAATGGTTACCAGTTGTACATCCATACCATGGAACACTACTCAACAATGAAAAGGATGAACCGTTACTACACATAACAGCTTGGGTGTACATCAACAGCATTTTTCTGAGTGAAAAAAAAATCTCATAAGTTTTCATACTATATGTTTCTATTTATATAACATTCCCAAATGACATAATTATAGAGATGGAAGACAGATTAATAATGATTGCCAGGAGTTAGGTATATGGAAAAGTTGGTGTGACACTATAGGGAGAACTCTGTGATCATGGACGGGTGCTATATTTTGATTGCAATGGTGTTACAGGAAGCTATGCATTGTAGTAAAAGACATGTAACCCACATTCTATCAATTTCACTTTTCTGGTTCCAATATTGCACTCTAAATATGTATGATGTAACTTTGGGGGAAATTGGGTAAAGAGTTCAAGGGAACCTCTTTGTACTATCTTTGCAACTTCCAGTGTAAGTATATCTATGATTTCAAAATATAAGGTTTTGTAAAATAGTACTGAAAACATAACCATGATACATTGTACAGTTGACTCTCAAAAACACGGGTTTGAATAGCCAGGATTCACTAACACACAGATTTTTTTTTTTCAATAGACACATACTACTGGGTGAGAGTAATCCATGGTTGGTTGAATCTACAGATGTAAAACACAGATAGGAAGGGCCAACTGTAAAGTTATAGATGAATTTTCAACTGCTTGATGTTGTTCCAGGGTCAACAACAATACTCATATGTATTTGCAAGAGTATTACATTTAATAACAATTTACCTCACTAGTTTCATATCCTGACATACCAAAATTAAAGTCAATATGTTAAGTCCAAAATTAATGAATGAGAAGGTAGCAGTAGAGGTGCTTAGTATTTCACAACATGTAGAAGTGTAAATCTCATTGAAAATAACTAAATTACCAAAATGGTGCTTCTGAGGATAGGTATAGGAGAAAATGCAGAGGACAGGAACAAAAAAAAAACCTGATTCTTAAAAAATTAAATTGTTCATTATTTAACATCTTAAAAATGAGTGTGTTAACCTTTTTAAAAAGGAAAAGGAAAAAGAAAAGAGAAAGTAAGGACACGCCTAGTATAAGTAATTGGAAAAAGTGAACAAGTTTCCTGATTTAAAAGAGAAATACCTATATAAAAGACAAATACAAAATCGTAATCTAAAACAACTTTCAGCTGGTGGCTTCTTTCATTAGTGTTTATTTTGAACATTTATATATATATTACACTTATTTTTTCATTTTCTTATACATCTTCAATCTGCAATCAAATCAATTCTCAGTGTATATTTTGACCTTGCAAGTCAAAATAATAATTACTCGTTTTAAATGACTTACTTCTCAGTAGCTCTGGGTTCTGAAGAAAGCTTCTTGGGGTCTCTATCATGTTTTACCTTTGTTGTTTTTGTTTTATTTTTTGTATGTTCTTCCTCACAATGAGGATGTTGATCATTTGGAAGTGAATAGGGCTCTCTCTTTAGGTACACAGGAATAGTGAAAAGGAGGATTAATGGCTTAATACTAAAGTATCAATAGTCTCAATATCTCATATTATTGAAAGGTTATGATACTTGTTTTTCATACAGCCATATCATCCTGGCCTGATGTCTTAGATATTTCTGTTTAAATATTATTTACTTAAAATACATTTATTGATTTCTTTATATATATATATATATATATATATATATATATATATATATATATATACACAAACATAAACTATCTTAGGCACTGAGGACCCAGGAATAATAAAGTAGTCACATTTCATTGGCACATGCCACATGACAAAATGGAATAATCAGAAATAGTCTCCAAAACAACCATGTGAAACGTAAATGAGTTACATGGATATTTAAGATAACTTAACATTATCTCTATTAAAAAAAGTTGTTATTACTAAATTATTCATGGAAATATTTTCTCAGATTAATTTTAAATTGCTTTGGGTGAGACAATATGTATGCCAATATATTTCTACATTCTACAAAGATGTTCTAATTATACAATGGGTACAACAAGGACCAGAAATTAACCCGGAGCTCACCCAGTGGATGATTTTTTATTTACAGAGTGACTATTTATTTATTCTCCTCTTAATATCTCTAAGTCCCTCATTAATTTTCCGTAAGCTTCCAATTTGAAGCAGAGATGCAATACCCTAAGTTCATCTCCACTAAGAGTTTAATATAGTATACTATGCCCCAAGGCTATATTCTAGGACTATTAAGCACATTATTTCAATATTGCTAAAGCACATAATGAACTGTGTTAAACACTAATCAAATATTTAAATAAATGTATTTCACTGGATGATGGTATTGCTAAGAACTTTGTTTAGTTTGTGAATCCATTGATTAAATCCAGTAATTATTTTAATTGAGCTATTTGATGGCTTCTTTACTCACAAAGTATTTGTTAAAAAACATTTGGGAACCATAAAACAATTTTCTACTACTTTAAATGCAATCTCCTCAGATAAAAATATTTTCTGATTATAAAGTTTAAAACTTCACAAGTATAGACATTTGTATTGACAATTTGTATATTTTGTGAAATATGTAAGACCTGAAAAACAACATGCTCTAAAATATTCAGTTATAGTCCTTACACATATTAGTTTCTAGAAAAATAAAAAAAATGTTACATTTTGATTGCAGTAGCCACAACTCTAGCTGCTGGATGAAAAAGAAATTTTATGTACATTTTTACCTGGCCTCTGGAAAGTTGTACTCATATATGTTGAATTCTTTATAATAAAGGATTAGAGAAAAAGAAGTAGGTACCCCCAAAAGACTGACTTTTATATGTTTAGTGTTGAATTAAGGAATTGAGTACATAACTGATTTGTTAACTAGTTCCTTAAAATATTATTTTTTAAATCCATTTTACATATATTTCTTAAGGATTTCAATTGTTCCAGGCACTGGGATAGATCTTAAGAATAAATACCTTTATCTTCCACTCCAGATTTCAAATGAGAGAAATGTGAACTGTTTGGCATTCTCTTTTGCTTATCATGCAAAATATATTTATAGTTATTATATTTTAAAATTATTATGTGAGGAATAATAACATTTCCCTCTGAGAATTATACTTGAGAGAAAGGAGCATGAAACACATGAAATTAGTCATCTCAATAAACATTTTTTGTATTTACTTTTTATATATTTATTTTTCCTTCATGTAAGGAGTATGAATATTTGGCATTATGTCACAATGTGAAATGCTTGCTGCCTCTACTAAATTCCAAATGATTTCTGATCTCTAAACATGGTAGCAACATTAAATTTACAAATGGAAAATATTTAAATTTAAATTTTTAAATTTACAAATGAAATCTTATTAATAAAATGTTATATCTGATGATAACATGATATATTTTATATACATTATATATATAATATATATCTTAGGTTTCAGCAAGTTTTTGATATTTGAAATTTTTTCAAGGATTGCTACTTCTTTTAGTGTCTTAACTGTAAAATTGGGATGATTATTATCATCACTGAATGGAAATATTTTTGCTTTTAATACATTTACAATTTTTAAATCAAACTTGAATTATTCTCTTTGAAGTCATTATACTAAGAATTTGGACAGATCTTAGAGACAAAATAAATAATACAAATGCCAGAGAATTGACAAGAAGAAAGTATAAGCTCATATAAATATACATAAGTGAATAAGATAAATCTCAGGATGAGTGAAAAAAGAATTAGCAGGATTCAATAGATTAAATGATGTTCATCAGCAAAATCTCCCAAATAAAGAGAGTAATGGAGTTCAGTGCTGGATCAGATATTGAGGAGGGCATATTAAGTGGTATTATTTTAAATTAGATATAATTTCACAAATTTTAAAAATATATTCTAGTCTTTCTTTACAGGAACCTTGGAACTAATGTAGAAATTCAGGCATCACTCTCCTAATTGAATCCAACAATTAATATCTTTTAGTAATTGAATAAGTAAGTTAAGAGACTTGTCTTTGAATCCAGTAAAGATTTACTGATGAAGTAGGCATATTGTAGGATTATTCAACTCCCAAATCCAGAAAATTATCTTGATTTATAGTCTGTTATTAGTGTCATTAATTTTAATTACAATCATTTAGAAAGCGAGTTAGTCAGAATTTTTATTTAAAAAAATGTCAGAGGGTAAGGTAGCTAAGAGAAAAAATATAAACCAGAGAACTGAACCAAAACGTTCAAAAACACTGTATGATATCATTTATATGTGGAATCTAAAAAAATACAACAAAGTAATAAATATAACAAAAAAGAAGCAGACTCACAGATGTAGAGAACTAACTAATGGTTTTCAGTGGGGCGTGGGGGAGAGGAGAAATATAGGCACAGGAAGAGTGGGAGTCACAAACTATTGGGTATAACATGGGCTCAAGAATGTAGTGTACAACACGGGGAATACAGCCAATATTTTGTAATAACTGTAAATGTAAAGTAACCTTTAAAAGTGTATAAAAAATAAAGACAAAGAAATGGTCAAAAAAGTTCAAAAGGATGAAATAAAATGTGAGATTATTATCAGAACTTGTTACTAGGGCCAATATTCAATTGAGTAGCTTTGTTCCTTTGGAAGGCAGAGGTCTGTCTGATTTCATTTGCCTATGATCTCAATCACCCATGGAAAATAAGAAAAATCTCATTAGAAGCCTTATTTGAAGAGAAACCCTCAAAAGATGTTTATCCCCAAATCACAGTGTTTTTTCTAGTCTTCTCTTTAAAATCCTAATACCTAACTCTTAACTTGGATTTTGGGAAAACATAGAGTATACTTGCTTGTCAGTCTAAGGGCATTCTATGTGGATATGAGGTCTCATTATTATCGTTAAATCACTGTAGGACTAGACCTCTGTTAACAGAAGCAGTCCTCAATAAACATGATTTTTCATGGTGGGTCTAGTAGTTAAATTTTCTGTACTCTATCAGACTGGCAGGAGTATATTCCACCTATGCCATGCTTATGGGGCTATTCAAAACAGATACAAAGAATAATAAGGCCCAGGATTCCCTGGTGGTGCAGTGGTTGAGAGTCCGCCTGCCAGTGCAGGGGACACGGGTTCGTGCCCAGGTCCAGGAGGATCCCACATGCCGCAGAGCAGCTGGGCCCGTGAGCCCTGGCCACTGAGCCTGCACATCCGGAGCCTGTGCTCTGCAACCGGAGAGGCCACAACAGTGAGAGGCCCGCGTACCGCACACACACACACAAAAGAATAATAAGGCCCTTACCTTTAAGGAATTGAATTTAAAATTACAGAGATAATTAAAATATTAAGTGGTAAGCATTATAATAGAGGGAGTGCCAAGAGAGAAGGTCAGTTACTAGTTAAAAGCAAAGCTCTAAAATTAAAACAAAAAGCAAGAATATCTGAAAATTGTTCTCCAGTCAAGCCATTTTAAAAAACTTCTCTCCAAGAAAAACCAGTGTAACCTAATATAAGAAATTCATTTAGCAAAAACTAAAAACTTCTAAAATGGTCTGCTTGCACTTTAATCAGATTGGACACAAAAGTGAAGTGGCAAAATATGCCAGCACACCTGGTCATTACCCCCTATGGCTTAGACACTTTCCGAAAGGTTGGCATTGATGTGTCAAAGTAAGTAGCAGGTGGTCTCAAAGTCTTAGTTCCCTCTGGTGATGGATGTCAGCTGGTTCTTAATTTTTCCAAAGAAGGTGCCCTAAGCAAATTAGCAAGCAAAACCTACAAACCTTTTTGACCACGTTTATGCAAAAGAAAGGCAAGAGAACATTTTCACTCATTATAAGATGACGTATCAACCCATTAAAAAGTGCTTCAGCTTGTCACTGGCAGGTCGAGGGACAGTACCTAGGAACTCTACAAATTCTAATCTACTTTACTATGCTGGGTTAAAGTTTGGCTTTGGATTTCTTTCTATTCAAAATTTGATCACACTTCTATTACATATTCTGTTGTGCATTCCTTTACATCTGAGACAGACCTGATTTTATTTTACTTTTTTTTTTTTTTTTTTTTTTTTGCGGTATGCAGGCTTCTCACTGTTGTGGCCTCTCCCATTGCGGAGCACAGGCTCCAGACGTGCAGGCTCAGCGGCCACGGCTCACGGGCCTAGCCGCTCTGCGGCATGTGGGATCTTCCCGGACCGGGGCACGAACCCGTGTCCCCTGCATCGGCAGGCGGACTCTCAACCACTGCGCCACCAGGGAAGCCCCCTGATTTTATTTTAATGGTTACTTACAATCTATCAAAAATTGCTATACATGCTTTACAAATATGAACTCACTTTATCCACTTAACTACTGTATGAGTTAGGTGTAGCTATTATTTCCATTTACAGGTCAGGCTATTCTGGCATAGAAGTTAGCTAGCTATCCCAAGGTCACACAGCTACTAAGTAACAGAGCTGGGATTTGAACCCAGGCACACTTACTGGTTGTAGTGTTTTTTACACACAATGCATTTTCCCAATTTATTTCATCTCTTAACAATTGGACAACTTTTCATTATACACCTTAATCATAAGATAAGCTAAGTATATACCTTGGATGGATATGCAAACTGAATGTTGGTCTCCTTTTTCTCACACCTAGTGACCATAATATATTGATTTAATGTTAAATAAGGGTATCCTGATGAACTGGTTCAGAACCTTCCATTCATTACAGGTTTAAACCTAAAACTCTATACCAGTATAGGTGTATAGGTGGCAGTGAAGTTGATGTAATATCTCTTCCCTCCTGCATCTCTCTCCCTCCCACACTCCCTATCCCACCCCTCTAGGTGGTCACGAAGTACCGAGCTGATCTCCCTGTGCTATGCGGCTGCTTCCCCCTAGCTTCTGCCTTTTCATATCATGTTTTAACTGTATTGCTCAGTTGCAGTCTGGTCTTCATCAAGCCAATTCTGGTAACACCTGTACATATTATCTGAGGCAACGATGGCAGCTTAATCATAGAGAATGGTCCTAAAACACCTATTGTCATTGTCACTGATACCTATTTCAAGTCTATCACTGTATTTTTATTTTTATAAAATTCAAATGTATCAGTCAAGAAACACTGATTTAAATTTCCCTAAACTTGAAGACACCAAATTATTTTGTTGTGCTCTTTGTTCTGTATCACCTAAAATACTACCCTTAATAATTTGTTAGCCTGTTAAAACAAATGAATAGAATGTTTTTGTTGTTTAATGTATCTAATGTATCTGACTTATTAAGTAACAAGGCAGTATATGCATAAATCAAATACATATTTTGAAAAAAACCTCTTTGAGGGTTATAGTCAATGATGATTATCTCAAAATGAAGTAAAGACAGACTTTTTACATATAAGTTTGTGAATAAGTTATATAACTACAAATATAAATTTTATTTACCAATGTTTTAAAAATTCATTACAAATTCCCTACAATGACATAATTCTCACAGTGTTATAAAAACACCTATAATAGTACTTTCCTGATCTTAATATAAGAAAATATATAAACTTTATAGTTGGGTATCAGCACATAATTTAAATTATTGTTCTTGATTTTGTTAACTTTATTGTAAATTATGATTATGAAGAAGGATTTAGGGAAATTTTCTAGCCAGTATCATTCTACTCTCTTTTGCATGCACTTACGTGGAGACCAGAAAGTGGTTTTGTTAGTTATTTCTTTGTGTGATTTTCCAGATTCTCTGTATGAGATGAACCCCATTAAATAGTGTAGTGAAAGGCAATTTTCCCATTGTAATTCATTTCTAAGGTAGAAATTCAACTAACAAAATGTGCATGTACTTCCTGGTCTTACCCTGACCACAAGTCTCAGGGTAACATTGAAAGTCTAGTTTCAGAAACCAGATAAGAACTATGCCTTATATAGGTTTACTGATCAATGTATATTTATGAGATTGGGCTGAATTCAAAGCATGGTCCACTTACTGTGTAACTGTACAAATTACTACTAAAACTATGACAGCAAATCAAGCATCACAAAATAATGGGGGAGAAGAAAAGTGTTAATAAATGATCATTTCTTGGTTTCATTATGTAACTAGAGCCTGATAACTTTTAGTAGGACTTACTTCTAGATGATTAATATCCTTAACATAGTTTTTTAGTTACCTTTGATACTATGCTGTAATATTTGATCCCAAGTGAGTGCATGCATGGATATTTATATTCTAAGAAACTGGCCTTAAGAAGAAATATCAGAAACTAATTTTACAGCTGCTTATAAATATTTTTTCACTACCATGAACAGTTCGATTTCCTGTGTAAGGCTCAGAATTGAGAAAACAAAGTTCTTTAAGAATTCTTCAGTTATTATGGACTACACTACAAAAATCCAGCATTCTTGTTTCAATTTATAGCTTCCAAATATAATCAAATCATACTAAGATTTTAAAGTGAATTCATTTTCTCTCTCATACACAATACATACTATATTACATATATGTTAAACTACCATGAACATATTCATAAACTACCACACATTCAGAACACATAATTCACAGGCAATTAAAGGACAGAATTGCAGGCAGTTGGTGTTCTGTAAAGTTTGGGCAACAAAAAATAATGCTTTTTAGTAATACTGCAAAACAATATTCTCCATATTATCAGCACCTGTTATTTACTCTCATTGAGATATTTTATTTAAAGAGGTAACAGACTACCAGATTTTAGTTTAATGTCCTATAGTGAGATAGTATTTTTCTAAATATAGAGTCTTCTATGCTTTTAATTTATAGTTACAATTATGCACTTCAAAGATTAGGTAAAAGAGGTAAAACCATTTGCTGGCTCCACTTTTGATTATAGATATAATCTAATAAGTAGGCAACTGTTTACAACTAGCAGTAAAATTACATGGACATGGATGTGGCTATTAACTAATTGAAGCACCACATGGCTAAAAATATTTGTTCCATATCAGTTGTGATATACCTCTATTACAGAGTTGTTCTAAGTACTAGTATAGGGCTCTCACTATATAAGTGATCAATAAATATTGGTAAACTTCATAAATTTGGTGTATATTTATTTAGAGCTACATACCAACTATATACAAGATTTTCAAAAATTATTTTTGTGGCAACAATGAAATATTGGGTTTAAATTACTATGATATGTTGTTCAAACGATAGTATTTTAGTAATAGAAAAAGGGTAAATGAGAAATTTTGATAGTATAAAAATGAACAAGATAATTAGAACAATTCAAAAAGGATTATGTTTCCCTGCTCTTTTCAAAGTTAGGCTCTTACTTATCTTGGTCAATAAAATGTGAGAAGTAGGGAGTCTCACTTTGTTGCATAAAGTTTAGAGCCAGTGTGAAATAGATTCCTACTATCTTCACCCTGCCGTGGTGGTCTATAGCAGCATGTGTTAAGAATTTTATTCAGACTGGGTCTTCTGCAGTGACTACAACGAGCAGAGGTCCCCTGCTATCCCATAATGACTAGGTTGCATGAGTAGGAAAGAAAATGCTGTTGGGCTCTGCCACTGAGAAGTTGAAATTATTTGTTATTGCTGTAGAGCTTAGTCTTTCCTGACTGACTTTGCTCACATTAAGGAGTTTCCATAACCCAAACTTAAAATACATGACAGTGGCTTGGGGATGGGTGACAAGTTCTAGAGAAATGGATTGGAACTTTGAAAGAGGATTATCGGTGAAATGTTACCTGGGATAACATTTAAGACAGGCCATATACCTAATAATCATGCAGCCCTAGGTAAAAAGCCTGGAAAGTTGACTACTAATAGTATGGGTAAGTTACATCTATCTGTGTTTAACAAATAATTAGAAAAAAAGGGGTTGAAGAGGAGAAAGAGGAAGAAAACAAGGAAAGAAAAGGAAGAGAAGGGAAGGGAAGAAAAAGGGGAAGCAGAAAACTTGTTATCAGCAAACAACTGGAGAATAAATAGGGTCCACAAATTAAGGAACAAGCAGTATAGACAGAACCTGCTGTTAGTCACCAACAACCTGTAAAAAAAAAAAAAAAAAAAAAAAAGCCTTTGCTAGACAAGCACCAACTAAAATCAGTCTTGATGAAAGTGTGAACTCGAAGGTTATGATGGCTATTTCCATTTTAAAATGTCTGAATAAATTAAGATACTCAGCAGTAGAGTTTATCCAAGAATATAGGATTCAGTAAGCCATTTCAGTTGAACAAAATTCCTTAAGGAGGTGATTGAATATGTGGCTATACTACTAAAATCTGAAAGAGAAAATACTTATGATTAACTCAAGAGAAAGACATATGGTGAGATGGGTTGCAGAGAAACAAGGGAATATAGTATATCTAACATGAATATCTAAAAAATAATTGTGGATTTATCTGATACGTGTTACTGACTGAATTCAAATTAATGAGAAAAATTTTAAGTAAATTATGCTTGCAGAATACTGAATCTTATGCATTTCATCTAGATAATAAATTAATTCATAATTCATATTGACAGATATTTTGATATATGAAATATAAATATTTCTAGATCAAATAAAGATTTATACAGCAATGGGAAAAATATTGAAGTGCAAAAATTAAATAAGAAATCTTTGTTAAGGAGAATATTAGTACCAATGCATTCTAAATAATATACAATCATATGACATTGCTCTGATAACTAAAGGTACTACTTGGAATATTCTTTTATCCAAAAACATTTGCTAACCTTCAGGGTGCATTTTCTTTACGTTAAGTATGTTGCCAATTCTAACATAAATATTAGTTTTCTATAGTGTTATCTCCCTTGGAAGGAGAGCAAGATGAAGGTAGGCAATGTAGAGTAAAATAGTTCTGATGAGATGAGCAGCTACTGATAAAATGTCAACCTGATTTTCTGCTAATATATATACCAATCTAACAGAAAATCTAATTCAGTGTTTGATTATCATATTTAGGCTCTAAAGTTTGATATTGAGAACTTGAAATATCATCTTTCAATTTCTACCTAAATTTAATTGTAATCCAATAGCTGTCCATTCTTTCAAAGTAATAGAGAAATTTTTGCAAAGTTCTCTAGGGTTGAGAGTCTACACCAGGGTTGAGAGTCTATGCCAGGAGTGCTGACTGTGTTGTCTATATGAAAGAATAATGCAAAGGCCGTTGCATTGTGAAAAGAATCTTTGAAAAATACACTAATAATTCTGATTTTGATACTATATATGTTTATGTGTATTCTTTTATATGATGTATGTATTTATATAACTGTCTATTGTAATACATATATATATATGCATATTCATTTTGTTCTGAAGAAAACCAGGTAGTTTTATTCTTGGATTATAGTCTATTAGTTTATCATTGTCTAAGCAGTCACTTGAATGTTAGATGATAATAAATACAATCATATAAATAGGCAGAAAAATGGCACAATTTCTGCAAAGATCTCTAAATGGAAAGGGATTCATCTCAAAGGGAAATAAGATTTCTTTTACTCATTTTCCTGCATTTCAAGCAATTAAGAACAATAGGAAGCCACTAAGCTTTTCAAAACCTTTCAAGAGCACAAAGTAGTTTGCAAGACAAGGTAATTTCTAAGTATGTTAAATTGAAGTAAAAAAACCTGGAAGGAGACAAAAAGATAAAAGGGATGTTATCAAACTCAGAATCAGTAATAAGGAGTAAACAACCTGTTAGGAGCACAATTTCTTTTAACTTACATTTAAAATATTTGGGCACAAAATGATGTAAGCATTTCCTATTACTTATTCTGTCTTTGAGCCCTTATTTCTTGCTAACTATGACAATTAAGCCGGCAAAAAGAAATTCTGCTTCATGTCTGTAGGAAGGGTGAAGGAATTTATTAAAGTATGATTAAGATCTTGAGTGTTTTACGTATTTGAAATTGGGGTAGCCATTACAGACCTACGAAAATTATAAGAGTAGTAGTGGAAATAACAAGCCCTAGATTTAGAAACATAATATTTATTGAATGAGTGAGCAATAAATGAACTAAATCCATTAATGAATATGGGCTCCTCAAATGCAGTTTAGATCTAGTAATAGTTTTGTTTTTAAATGAATGTTTTATGTTTAAAAATAAATAAGAATTAAGATGAATATCTATCTAGCTGGAATTAACAAAACATGATATGTATCTCATCTCTTCTAACAGCCAAGCAGACATCATTAATTGATAGTGATGTTTTGAGGTCGATAGCAGCCACAGAATCCCTGCCCATACCATATTTTTAAAAAAGAAACAAGTTGAATGAATTTAGAAAGAAAACAAGGGAAAATGTTGTTCTTACACTTAAGGAAATGGACATATATCAATATTACGTGCTCATAGTCATATTAAAAATTAGCCACAAAGCTAGATCTAAAGTGGACTTAACTTTAATGTTGTATAAATGTTTAGGGTGAGCTACGTGTCTATGATTAGGCATTTGGCCTTTAATTGTGACAACCAGAACATGTCAAATACAGATAGAATATTTTAATATATCAAAATCTTGGTACCAGCAATAAGTTCAGTTTCTTTCTCCTCTATCTCTCAATTTCCTTCCCACACTCTAGTGTACTTTTGTGTGTGTGTATGTATGGGGAGGGGCATGGGAAAGAAGAACCAAATAAATATATTGTCATTCAAGTTTTCTCCATATCATGTTACAGAAAATCTTTCTAACTTCAAACACAATTTTAACAGTTACTCTATGGTATCATACTGAAGGAATTTAGCACGCATTTTGAACATCTTTGGATAGCTATATAAAGAAACAAATGAGTAGCAACATCGTATAGACCTACTATATACTTTTGTAATTAGCCAAAATATATTTGCTCTTATCAGGAAATATATTCAAAATATTTTAGAGAATAACAGGTCCATGAGAGACATTATTTTATACTCAGGTAAACCATATTTAGAATTTACATTGTATAGTACTTCATCTGGCAAATTAGTGGATGAGGGGTGCTGTTATGAGTTAGAAGAAAGACCTCTTTCTACACCTGCCCATGTTATTTGCCTTGATTTGGGTATATGTGGAACTTTACTTCCATAAAATGAGCGGTTTTGTTTTGTAGATTTATAAAGGTATTTCTAAGCCTACATTTCAATCGTGAATTTATATTATGTCTAAAATGTATTGTATTTATTATAACATTCACTATAGAAATCAAGTGGAGTAAATAATTTTGAAAATTTCACATTTCATCGATGTTTATAATATATAATCTCTAAAGTCTCCTTTTATATCTGAACAAGTTATTCTATTAAATTGCATAAAACATTTTAATAAATCCATCCAAGAGCCTAAAAACACAAAAAATTCATCAAAATAAGTTTCACTAAGTGTCAGTAGGGAACCAAGTGTTAAATATGGTTAAAGCACTTTTCCATCCCTGACATGACACAGTCCAGATTATGCATTGTAAGGGAAAGTGTATATGAGACATGTTCAGCACAGTGGAACAGGAAAGTCTGCCTAAGGACAGTGGAGTGGAAAATAAAGGGCAGAGGTGTGTGGTAGACCAGACAAAACAACAAAGTGTTTAGTGGATTAGTACATAAAGGCATTGAAAAGAGAGAAATTTTAAAAATAGGTCTTAATTCTTTATCTTAAAAAAATCAGTATGAAATAGTTTCATGATGCTAGTATTCTAATATCATAAAGATTTTTTTGCAAAGTTTTATTTACAAGCAAACAGCTGTATCTTCAATGTACATACTAAAATGTTGGAAAAATATATTTTGGCATACTCTTAAGTACAAACATCTTGACCAAATGAACTGGGAAAAACATATAGCAATTTCTGATTCTAGCAGTCTTATATTCTTAATTTTCCCCATGAAATTCAATACTTTATTTTGATTAACTTGGTTGATGCCAACATGTGAAAATATAATTAAATTATAGATGTTCCAAGATTAAAGAATTAAAATTCTTCTGAATTTCCATCATGAAGATTTATCTGTTTTCTCTTAGGAGTCTTACAGTATTAGCTATACATTCATCTCTTTGGTACATTTTGAGTTAATTTTTTAATTTTAGTGCTAAATAAGGGTCTGATTTCATTCTTTTGCATGTGGATGTCGAGTTTTCCCATTACTATTTGTTGAAAAGACTGTCTTTTACCTATTTTGGCACCCTTGTCAAAAATCATTTATTCATATATGTAAGCATTTATTTCTGGGCTCTGTATTCTATTCTATTTGTCTATATATTTGTCTTCTTGCCAGTACCACACTGTTTTGATTCTATCACACTCAACTGTGAAAGACTGAAAACTGTCACTCTAAGATTAGGAATAAGGCAAGAATGCCTGCTTTTGTCATTTCTTTTGAACATGGTACTGGATATACTACCCAGAACAATTATGCAAAAAAGGGAAGAAAAGGCAACCAAATTGGAAAGTAGTAGTAGAATTATCTCTGTTCACAGATCTTGAAAGTAGAAAATCCTAAAAATTCCACAAAAAAGTTAGAAATAATAAATGCAGAAAAGTAGTGGGATACAAGGTTAGCACTCAAAGTTATTTTGCATTTCTATACACTATAAACAACCTTAAAAATAAATTAAGGAAATAATTCCATTTACAGTAACATCAAAGAGAATAAAATACTTAAGAATTAACTTAACCAAAGGAGTCAAAGATTTGTACCATGAAAACTACAAAACGTTGCTGAAAAAAAATTAAGACATAAATAAATGGAAATATATCCCACGTTCATGACCTGGAAAACTTAATATTGTTAAGATGTCAATACTACCCAAATAGTACAAATTAAAAGCAATCTCTATCAAAATACCAATGATGTTTTGTTCAGACTTTGAAAACCCATCTAAAATTCATATGGAATTTCCAAGAGACCTTGAATAGCCAAAACAATCTTGAACAACAAAGCTGAAGAACTCATATTTCCTGATCCCAAAACTTAGAAAGCTACTGTATAATTGTTTTTTATATTTTGTACCAGGTGTCTAAGGAATACAGAAGTCATAAGAACTGATTGAAGAGTAAGGACCTTGTCACTTTATGCTTTCATTGTGTCCCCCTATTCCCCTACCACATATTATTACACATAGTATATTATAGCACTCGGCAGATTTTACAAACACTCATTAAAAATTAATTATGCCTGGCTTACTGGTTTACAAAAATGTTACACCTGTACCAAAATATTATATTATAAAAGTTTTGTGCTAATGGTGAAAAGAAAACATATTTTTATCATTTTATTTTTGTTTAAGCTTGAATTTTAGATGATTTTCATCATTAGATCATTTATCATTTTGTAATTGATGTAAATAAAATCACACTTCCTATCTATCTTTATAATGCCCAAGTGGACCAAGTCCAAGATGGATAACAATTTATGAGGGTTTTCTGTCCCTTCATACCTATGAAATCTTTTCATTGTGAAGTCTGACTTGGTCTCATCAAACTGTAGTGACACCTCTCCCCCAAATCAAGTTTGTTAGCATTGTATATTCTCATGTATATGACCTAAAAATTCACTCAACTTCTACATGCATTCCTAGTCCCTCTTACCCCCACCTCAGATTAAAGCACTTTTCAGGATGGAAGCCCACTTTGATACTTCATTTTCCCAGTATATATGTAAGAATCGTTAGCAGATTTCACAAACCTTCCCAAAATTCTTATTTAAGTAATTTGATGTTATAGATTGGGGCCCACAATCTGATCAAGCAGAAAACATAAATAAACTTCAGTGGACCAAATTAACTTCAGTGATTCAAGGAGTGAATATATTGACATGAGCAATGAGAAATTTACTCCCACCCCAAGAATTATTTGTATAATTAAGAAGAAAAGCAGAGGTCAACGTCTGATTTTTGCTAATTTTGTTGATGATGTTAATTTATATTGAATCATGAATTTATGTTGAATGGACTTACCGGAAAACAGTTTGTGTTTTTCTTTTCTATAAAAAATGTAAAACTAGCCTGTTTTAGGTTGTTGTATATGATGGATTTAACCAGTGCGATCACTAACAGCCACTAAAACAGAATAAGCTGTGATTCAGCATGCATAGGTGCTTCTACTTAATCCAGAAATGAGAAAAAAAGTACAGAAATCATCAGGTGCCTTGGATTCCAAGTCATCAGTACAGGCTTTTTAAATATCCCTGTCTGTATACACTCTCTCAACCTCATTGTTGTACCTTCTTCTTGTGTTTCAGAATAATCATATTATGATACAAAAAGGCAAATATCAAATTCAGGTGGATACCATCGTTCAACACAGGATAATCAGGCTATCAGGGAGATTTACTAAGGCATCTCTTATTTTGTACTCTTCTTAAAGTTGTCTTCACGTATCAATTTTGGACTATTCCTTTAATTTTTCCTTTTGGTGCTTACCCCCAAACCTCTAAATTTTATGTCTGTACCCATAGGTGATATTGACAATATCCCTGATATGTGAAGACTGTTTTATTGTGTTCCAGTGTCGGTGATGCTGATAGTGTTATTATTTTGATTCTTATCTTCTTAATTACTAACAAACTTATACTCCACAGAAACTTTGAGTTTTTATTTAACTTGGTATCCAGAAATCTCACAAAAATATGTCTAAATATCAGAGTTGTGTGATTAATAATTCTTCCACAACAATAACATAACTGAATATTTTTTTTGGTCTGAGATATGTTATTTCTTTGTTTCCTTTCCTTTGTTTCCTCTCGTCTTCCTATTTGGTATGCTTAACAAATACACTTTGGTCTATGTGGATTAATATAGCATATGTATGATTTTTAAATCAAATCTCATCTTCCTCATTCCTCATAGCCCTTAACACCGTAACTATAAAGTTTATTTTCTCTATATTCTGAGATATTTATTGTCTTACTGCCTGTCTAGTGAATTTTTCCTTAGGCATAGTTTTTCCCAATTACACTTATTATCATAGTAGCCTCTTTTATGGATGCTTATCTTCTTGAATGTCACAACACACTAAGTATGTGATTTTCAAAGTTTTCTTCTGTTCTGAATTATGTGTTTCTTCTATGATGAGCTGTTCTATTTCTGCTTCTACTACTGTACATCTTTCTTGCAATGTGAAATTTAATTCCTTCTTTTAATATTCCCATTACTAGGCTGGTATATCTCACTTCTACCTCAATGCTTTTCTGAATGTATTATTTACTAAATATATTAAATAATGTGATTTTAGTAGGTTTGGGTAAAATAATCATCTATGCAAACCCAGTCAGTTACAGTCAGTTACTGAAATGATTTAGTTTCTTCATCTATGTAGAAGCTATTTTGAAAAAAAATGAAATTTTCAGTTAGAAAATGTTACTTTTAAATAGCTCTGTAAACACAAATTTCTTACATTATATGGCAATCTAGATTCAGATTCTTCTTATGGTTAATGATGTCCTTAAATAATGTAATTGACTTTTTTTCTCCCTAGAGCAGATAGACATGATATGTTCTTTTAGATAATTTCTCATATTAGTCATTCACATATATGAATCATCCTTATTTACTTTAATGATGTTCATTATCTGGTGGTTATTCCATAATAAAGTTGATGTAGGGTGGAAAGCTTAGAAAATAAATTGACAATTGCTATGATTTATATACAAATAGGTCTAAAATATGCATTGTAATTTCTTTTCAAGTTTAGGAATATGAAAACTGCTAAGGAACACACTTAGTAAATGAGATCACCAGGGAATGACTGCAAAGAAACAAGAGTAGGAGATAACATGAAACCCTGTTAAATCCAAAGAATAAGGGGATATATATTAGAAATGAGGACATGAAAGTGGAGAATAAAATCAGGAATGAACTTGTTACCTGATTTTCTTCATAGAAAAGGTAAAATATTTTGGACTAAAACTATTTAGTCAAGTCTAAATGTGTGTTGTGGATTACTTTCCAATGCACAGCAGATGCATGAAAGAAATTTCAGTAATAAAAATAACTATTAAATAATACATGCATACAAATATAAATAAGACCTTCTATTACATACTGAGTCCAGCTCAAATTACTGACTGTAGAATGAGGCATATCTGGGTTGTTGTTCCATATTCCGCTACTTACAAGCGGTGGCACCTTGGGCAAGCAAATTACATTCAGACTCGATTTCCTAAGGTCTATAATGGGGAACATAATTATACCTACACTAAGGGCTGTGTCTAATTAAATTTGATAATGCAGGTAAAGCATTTATCTGTGTGCTTTACTCTTAGTAATACTAACTACTTGCAGGGTCTCATTTTAGTATAGATTGTCACTGTTATACCATTTTATAGATGAATAAACTGAGACTTAGGTTAAGTATTATATCCAATACAGCATGTAGTACATGTCATAACAAATCTAATGACCATGTGGTATTTGATTCCAAAGTTCATTAAATGAGGTATAGAGATACTTTGTCTATTACCTTATTAGAAGCATTCATCTGTGTTCAGTGGGATAAGCAAGCATGAAAAAGGACAAAGCATTTACCCTTAAACAATTTACGTTCTAGAAAGAGTATCAATATAGAAACAGAGTACTGTAACAGTATGAGGAGTTTCCTGTTTCTGGTGGGCTAAATTACTTGTGTTAATCTTCCTGCTGAATATACTACACAAAGATAAAGTGCGTTTTTGTCTTTTTTTTTTAATCACAGAAGCATCAAAAAGCTGTCAAGTCCTAACATTTAGTGAAACAAGAATCCAGATGCAGACAGACAGGCATGAGAACCATTCTTGCCATAAGAGTATTTCTCTTCTCCACATATTACAAACTTATTTTGAAGGAGTTCTAGAACAAAAAATATCAAAGCTCAGCTTACATTCAAAGGGATGAATAAAAGATAAGACCTTTTCCCTCAAACACACAAAGTCAAATGTAGCAACTTCAGGGTAAAGCTGGCCCATGCAAAATCATAACCCAGTTCAAATTCCCTAGGTAATACCAAAAAATTCAAATTTTGAAAATGGCTTAATGTGATCTTTAATTGAAAAAGGCACCAGATGCCTCACAGAAGCAAATATAAATCGCCTTTGAATGGAAATAACTTTACTGCATTCCTCAAAGTATCTATATAAATATATTATATTTCAAATATTATGTTCAGCAAATGGTCAAAAACAAGCACAGGAGGAAACTAGACTCTGAAACCTAGAGCCAGCCAAAACACCAGACACACACAATTTCTATTAATTCTAGAAACTGAACATATAAAATACAAAAATACATTGAAGTAAGAATTAAATGAATGGGTTTAAAAGCAGAAGAGGCAGAGCAGGAGATCAGTGATGTGGAAGATATCACAACAAATTCTTGAGAATGAACTGGAGGAAGAGAAAGATAGAAAATACAGAAGATACCTGAAATCTGGCATAGGCAAAAAGAGCTCTCTGATGAAGAAACAGTAACTTTTTTGTTGTTTTGTTTATACAGGTCTAGGTGGAGGAACGACAGGATTTGAATACTAATAAGTTATATTAGGGATTTAGAAGAAGGGACAGGTTTTAAATAATTATGAAATAGAATCCACTACAAATGAATGTAAGTGGTGATGCAGAAGAATGAATTGAGCATCACTCCAAGATTTCCAGCTTGAAAGACTGGACAAGCTCCAAAGGAGGGAAAATATGTATTTTCCCTTGTATTAAATATAAGATATCTGGGTATCTAAACAGAGATTTTGAAAAATGAGGAAATAAGGGTCTGGGAGTGAAATGCAGATTTAGGCATTTCCAGTGCAGGCTACTGTTGAAGTGATGAGAGCAAATAAAGCAATTAAGAGGGGAAAAAAACAAAACAAAAAATATTGGCTAGATGATTCTAAAGGGGGAATCAGGGAGGTAAAGAAAAATACTGTCAAAAAATTCAAAGGAGAAAAAGGTATCAGAAGGAACAAATGATTAAATATAAAATACTTAATTTCTGAGAAGGAAAGAAGATAAAACATTATAACTGGTCTTTATATTTTAGAGGAGAGTTCTAAAGATATATACATATATATATATATTATGTAGACAGATGAAAATCAGAGATACAGGTAAAATGAATGGAGATTGAACACACAAAAACAATAAAAGATCCAAGGGAAAATGAAAAAGCAGGGTATCTCTCAGCATTCTAGGGACCTTTATTTTTCCTTTTATGTCAGAGACATGATAAAAATATATGACTTTTCCCCAGATAAAAACAGCAAGCCTACAATTTCTTCATAAAATTTAGAAAAACCCTTAACTTGTTTTCAGTTTATTTCTTTGATTCAAAGATGCCTATTTTTCCACATTTGCTTTTATCTGAAATGTAGATTGACCTTACCATTGATGTGGTAAGAAATCATTATACTCTAGTTTGATCAGCAGGTTTGCTTTTTTTCTTCTTTGGTGACACCTAAGATGATGATGAATTTTATAACAGATGTAGGTTACCTTTGTTAATTATTCTTGACTCAATCAAATATGCCAAATTAGTAATAATACATATGTATTACTCACATTTATCTAGTTAGATCCCAAATTCCTGAGAAAATATTTCTATATCTACTGATTTCCAATTAGAAAATTACTGATAGAATGTAAAATGTAAGTCTATAACTGATAAATATTATAAAACATTTTACTTTAAAAATACATTTTAAAATTCAAAAAATTGATTTGATGTAAATGTAGAAAAGAAAAATATAAAAATCATAAATCAATGATATCATGTACCATGAAAAGTTGACATACGTACAAATTCCATTATCTATGTGCTTCACTTATTCCCCATAGTTCTAAAACCATAGAAAAAATTGTTATAAAATATGTATACCTTCTTGCTTCCCCCATTTAATTAGTGTATGGGTTAAACCTCAGTCATTAGGTAATTCTGCTTTCTAATTTATTTGTTACGTTTCAGAAATTACAGCTTCTAAGTAGATCTTAAGCTAACATTTTTGGTAAAAACATAGGAGTTGATACAATATGCATTATCATTGTCAGAGATGTCCTTTTCATCTTTAAGGAGATCGGTTGACGAAAAACTGATTTTATCAAGATGTGTTTGACTGTCTATTAGATACTTTGATAATACAAGTAGAATTCAGATGTCAAGGGATACTATACTCCCATCAAGCACCAAAAAATGATTTCATTGTTCAGCATATGTAGTTTTACTGGCACCATAAACTATTCTGCAAAACCTGAAAATAAATGTCTTTCACTGACATTGAACAAAGGGGTATAAACCTCAGGACATCTAAAAAACACATTTCACCAAGCACCTGATGTTTATTATTTAGAAGAGAGGATTAAATAAATAGTAATAATTTCTAGTGCTTACCCAAATGCCTCTTTATATTACATTTTACAGGTGCTAAATTTAACATTTCAAATAAAAGATTTTAAATATAAATTCTGGAAAGCATAACTCAGATAGCCAATATAAAAGGTCTGAAAGAATTTAATATACACTATATTAAACATGAGTGCTTTAAATTAGGATTGATGATATTTGTTATTCTGAGGCTTAATATAACTGAGACATACATTTTCCCAATATGCTGAATTCAAGAACAGGATTTTAACATAAAAGCAAATGTAAGAAAAAAAATAATTCACCTACTAATTTATTCATCTCAAGGAAAAGAATAAAGAAAAATAATTCGTTTAAAATCTACTTTGAAATGAGAAGTGAAACATGTTGATGTCAGTAAGTTACTGATTTAGTGTATAACAAGCCAAGTGGCACTGGAGAAAAATATGAAGTGGTGCAATTAATAGTTCATTGATTATCAAACATGCCTAAAATGAAAATTCCTTTATTGTGGCAGTGTTTAAAAAGGAAAAGTGTAATTATCCATCACAAAACCCCAACATAAAAATCAATCATTCATTTAATAGACTATTCTTAAAGGGTTTTCTATCCACAGTTTAATCACTATAAAAACAGTCTTATCAAGATACTATTTTCTATTTTATTGTATCTTTCTAATACCTCAGTTACACTCATTACATACCTTAAAGGGACTACAGAAACTCTAAATTCAGGAAGAGAGGAAAATATAATTAGGTAGTATAATTATGCATTTGTGCCTCTAGTTTGATGTCTTCTATGTTATGCTATATAGATAGTCTACACACTTAGGAACATCAGTACTTATATTGTTGTGTAAAATGAACAGCTACTGAGCTCTAATGGGCTTCATTCTGTGTTTTAAAATTCCTCCAAATAACTTTGAGACAATTAGCTCAATAAGCAATAATGCAGGCTGCTACTCGTAAAGGAGTGTAATAAAGAAAAACATGAGTAGCTAACCTCGACATTGCCTTAATTCTGGAAAGATGAAATGTGTACACATATTTTTTTGCCATCAAAGCAAGGATTAAAAGACATATCATCCCTTTTTTATATTTAAAAACATTAAAAACATAAAAAGGATAATTGATGCTTAACAAGCAGATTTTTCCTGGGTTAGTTAAAGGAAATATTCCTCGAAGCTTTGCTTGAACTTTATTTGGACTGCAGTTTAAATTACCTATCCAGGATGAGGGTGATCATTACCTCTAGTGACTGGATGTTAGTTTACTCACCTTTTCTAAGTATCAGTTTATACATATTTTTATTCATAAAAACTAGTGTTTGGGGAAACTTACACTTACTGGTAGATCATGTATCACTTTGATCTAAGCTCAAGTACCCCTCCTCCTCTACTAGCAATATATTAACTTTTAGTGCAGCCTTGAAAGTTTTATTCAGTTATTTAAATTTTCACATCACACCTATGGCAATGGAAATAGATAGCTGCATAATGTATATAATGATTACATTCCTCAAAACTTGTCAAACGGCAGGTATTTCTAAAGAAAGGAAATAAAGTCCCTTCAACATTAAATCCAGATGATATGCTAACTCTGTTTCCACAGATTGCCATGCATAGCCTTGGACTGCTTCATAAAATATAAATGACTCATGAAAGTTATTAACTCTATAGGCCTGAATTAAGTGATATTCTTTTTCACTGAATAACATGACTAAATTAAAATTGCAAATTATTTTAGTAAAGTTTAAAATTAGAACATGATTTTCTGTGACTGAAATGGGCAAGGATAAAATTTCTAAATTTCTCTGACAATAAAGTATAAAATTATCATATTGATACAAACGCAAAACATCTTCAAATTTAAATATTTTGTCCATCAAAACTTTAGAGAGTTTATTTGTAAGAAATTAATTTTCCCAAATTTGTTGGCAAATATGTTGCATGCACATATGTGGCACTGTTAAAAGAAAAACAGTAATCAATATCACAACCTAAGGTTAAATAACTGCACTAAAATATATTGCCTGTTTCATTATTGTTACTATTCATCCAAGTGAGTACAGATTTATAGTTTATTCTCCTCCTTCTTCCCCCCCAAAATAATCCCCCTCTCGATGACTAAACAGTAGAAACATTTTAAAATGTGCTTCATCATTGAGCCAGTAGAGAGTGTCATCAATACCTAAAAAGCGCCAACATATTTCTGCTAGATCAATTACACATTTGATATATTTTCATTAAAATGGAGAGGACTAAATCATACATTCTATTCCTTAAGGAAATTTACCATAATTAAATAGAAGAGATATTAGTAGAATCTTTGTATATGCTCTATTTTGAAGAAGTGATAGTTGGAAATCAAGTTAGGTCATGAGAAAGAGATTTTCATCTTCAATATTTTTTCACACATTTCAAAACCAACTTAAACGAAAAGCCTATGGACAAGTAAGTCCACACCAAATAATGCAATTAGATGACATGGACTATTCCTCCTCTAGATTCTTCCTGAAGCAGTAGGTTCTTTTTTATATCATTTAGAACCACATTAGGAAGACAGTGGAATGTACCACAAAAGGAACCTAGAGGGAAGAGTGAATTACGAAAAGCACAGGAATCAAGATGACCCCTTATTTTAGTATTCACTGTTTACTTCTGAATATGAACAGCTAAAATTAAATGGTATATTGGGCAGAGAATGACTGGTTCTTTTAGAAGCTCTTTGTTTTTACAGCTATGTTGAAAGTACTATTACAAAGTTCATCTTAACAGTTTTGAAAGTTAAAGAAGTTGTTAAATCTGATTCATATATAAGATGCCACCAGAGTGCAAATATATTTCTACATTCATTCTTTTGGAACTCAGTGCATGAAGCTCATTTTGTAAAGACAACATTAACTTAATGCTACAGTTTTGAATATTGACCCATTTAGTCATCTACAGTAAGTCCCCTACATACGAACCTTCAAGTTGCAACTTTCAAAGATGCAAACATGAATTCGCATGTCCAATCACATTAGTTCACGTGCCTGGTGTATATCGTGACGTGTGCGCATCCTCTATAAGCGGCTGTACTTCTGTGTACTTTACCGTACAGTACTATATAGTGCTCTAGTTATATTCCACTGTGATCTCAAACTATATTCATAATTATTTTGGGGGGGGTCTGTTTAGACACATTATAATGATATATCTCCTGTATGCTTTTTTAAAAAGTAGTTTTTCAATGTTAAAATCATGTTTTATCATTGTTAATAAGGATATACCTGTTAACCATGTTGTATACCTCTTTAGAGTGCCCAAAAATTCTACACTAAGCTCCCCCTATTAGCATCTTACAGTAATTAGTATGGTAGTTTTATTATAACTTATGAATGAATATTGACCTATTATTAAGTAATTTCCATATTTTATTCAGGTATCCTTAGTTTTACTTAGTGTCCTTTTTATTTCATGATCCCATCCAGGAATTAAATTACATTTAGCCATTTTATCTCCTTAGTTCCCTCTTGGCTGATAGTTTCTCAGGCTTTCATTTTGATGACCTTGACAGTTTTGGGGTATACTGTGTACTGATTTTGTAGGTTTCCTCCATTTGAATTTGTATGATGTTTTCCTCATGATTAGAATGAAGTTAGTTTTTTTTTGGTAGGTAAATCATTGAGGTAAAGTACCACGATAATCACGTCATATCAAGGACAATGTCTATATATTTTTAATCGATTTTATCTTGATTAGTTTTACATGTTACATGTTTTCTTTTTTTATTTTCAATGTTCTACATTCTTATATTTAAAGGTATGTTTTTTGTAAACAGCATATTTTAAAAATCTTTTAAGATAATCTTACTCATTTACACTTATTTCGTTCACTTAAATTTCTATAAGGGATTGTTATATCTACCATAATATGATTTCTCACATGAATTTTGTGTTTTTTCTGCTATTTTATTGCATCTTTTGGAATTGGTCATATGTAAAAGTGTATATTAGACTAGGAGAAAGGTCTTACAATATTATTCTCAAGTTCCACATCAACAATCTAGATTAAAAAGACCAAAATAAATATAGAACAAAAAAGGAAGAAAATAAAGTAGCAGAAATAAATGGAATTTAAAAGAGAACACAGATTTAGAAAACTCAACAAAGCAAAAAATTGGTTCTCAGAAAGAACATTGAAATTGATAAACTGCTACCCAAACTGACAAAGACACAAATTACCAATATCAGGTCTGAAATATAAACAGCAAAAGTATAATAGGGAATATTATCAACAATTTTACACACCTAAATCTGATAACTTAAATGCAATGAACCACTTCCTGGAAAAATATAAAATTACCAGAACATATCTATTACAAATCAGATAGGATTAGCCATTAACTAAGGAATTTGAATTCATAATTTAAAAGTTCCCCCAAATAAATTCCCAGACCCACATAATTTCACTGAAGAATTCTACCAAATGTTCAGTGAATTAGTATCAATTCTATATATTACCTTGTAGAAAATAAAAGGAGGAAACACTTCCAATTTATTTTAGGACCCTATTATTTTCTCGATTCCAAATCAAAGACAGAACAAAAAGGAACAATCTAGGCTTATATCCACAATCAAATAGGCGCAAAAGTCCTTAGCAAGATATTATCAAATAAAATTCAGCAATATATAAAAAGGATTCTACACCATGATCAAGTGGGATTTACACTAGAAATGCAAGTCTGGTACAATATTTGAAAATCAGTATAATCCAACATATTAACAAAGATGTCCACTCTCGGCCCTCTTATTCAACATACTGCTGGAAGTTCTAGACAGTATAATGAAGCATAATAGGGGAGATAAAAGGCACATAGATTAGAAAAGAAAAAATTAACCTGGCCCTATTTTCAGATGACATGATTGTCTACATGGAAAATCAAGGAATATACATTCGTAACTAATTAGCAAGTCCATTCAGATCACAGAATACATGATATACAAAAATTTATTTTGAAACACCAGCAATGACCACAAGTACACCAAAATTAAATACATTATTATTGCATATGCCTATGAAATACTTTGGTGTGAATATAAAAAACATGTACAGGAATTGTATGCTGAAAAATCATGACACTGATGAATAAGTCCAGAGATCTAAATTAAAAGGCACACTATTTTCATGGATGGGAAAACTTAATTTTAAAATTGTCAATTTTCTCCAAAGTAATAAAGGTTTAGAATAACTGCTCTCAAAATCACAATTTTATTTTTACAGACATAGACAAGATTATTCCAAAATTATATGAATAGCAAACAGCACTAGAATAGCTCATACAAGTCTATGCAAATTGAAGACGTATGTTCATAATAATCAAGATTGTGTAAAATTGATGGAGAGGTAGACATAGACCAATGGAATTAAATAAAAAGCCTAGAGAGACACTGAAACAAATATGCCCAACTACATAAAAGCAATTCAACAGACAAAAGATAGTCTCAAAAGTAAAATGTGCTGGAGGAATTGTACCTCCACAAGCTAAAAAAAAATGAACCATAACCTAAGGCTCACCTTACAAAAATTACACAAAATTGTTCATGGACCAAGGTGTAAAAACATAAGACTATTTCATTTTCATGCAAAAATGGGAAATATTTGAGATATAGGGCTAGGCAAAAAGGTTTTAGATTTGGCACCAAAGTGCAAGATATAAAAGGAAAAACTAATGAATTGAAAAAGAAAATAAAGAAGCTACAAAATGGGAGAAAACATTTCAAACTATGTATTTGACAAAGACTAGTATCTAGACTACGTGAATAATGTATCAACAAAACTTAATAAAAGAACAAGAACTCCAATTAAAAAATGGGCAATATATGAAGAGACTTTTGACTGAAGAGGATATATAAATGACAAATAAGCACATGAAAAGATCTTCAACATCATAGTCATTAGGGAAGTGAAATTTAAAATACCACAATGAGATAGCAGTATATACCTAACTGAATGGTTAAAATTAAAAAAAAAAATTAAAAAGTGTAAACACCGAGTGCTACCAAGGGTATGGAATAAAACAGATCATTCTATACTGCTGGTGGGAAAGTAAAATGGTAGATCCTCTCTGGAAAATATTTTGACTGAGTTTTAGGGTCATTTACTGTCTAGATTCCAGAAACAATCAAGGCACCCCTTGGCACTTATCCCCAAGAAATGAAGAATTACTTCAGTAATTAAACCTGTACCCAAGTTTTTTTTTTTGTTGTTGTTGTTGTTTTTTTCTTTTTGCTGTATGCGGGCCTCTCACTGTTGTGGCCTCTCCCGTTGCGGAGCACAGGCTCCGGATGCGCAGGCCCAGCGGCCATGGCTCACGGGCCCAGCCGCTCCGCGGCATATGGGATCCTCCCAGACCGGGGCACGAACCCGTATCCCCTGCATCGGCAGGCGGACTCCTAACCACTGCGCCACCAGGGAGGCCCAAGTTTTTTTTTTTTTTGCAGATTTATAATGTCCCAAAACTGCAAACCACACAGATGCCTTCCAATGAATGAATGAATGAATGGTTAACCAAACTGGTACATCCATTACTTACATACATTTCAGCAATAAAAAGGAATAGATTATTGATATGCACAAAAAATAAGATGACTCTCCAGAGAATTATACTGTGTGAAAAAAAGTAAATCCTAAAATATTAGATAGCATATTATTATTTTTTTTAATCTGTTGAACTGACAAAATTGTAGAGATAGAGAACAGCTTAGTGCTTGCCTGATGTGGCTGTAAAAGAACAACATAAGGTATCCTTGCAGTCATAGATATATTTTGTATTCTAATTATGTTAATGCCAATATCCTGGTTGTAATATTACATTACAATTTTGCAAGATATTCTCATTGGGGGAAAGAATATATGTGTTCTCTATTATTTCTTAGAACTGTAGTTCAATCTATGATTATCTTAAAATTTTAAGAATTTAATTGAAGTCAAATCAACTGTAGTTTTTCACTCATTGATATACACCTTGATTGCACACAGGGTTCAAGCAGTAAGACCAGAGTAAGTGTCCCATATCATGTGCAGCATTTCTAGTTCCATTTATCAGGAACTGAACTTTCAGCTGCCACTGCCTATTTCACACCTACGGCACAGCAAGCCCATGTGTTATCCAGTGTTATGTTTCAATTTCTGTTCCTTTTTGTATGAATACTGTTTTCGAGCCCTACTCTTTTAGTTTATGCTTCTTAAAAATTAGTATGCTGTCTACCTCTGTTCCTATATTTTCATGCATACCTATGTCTATTTATCATACTATTTATTTACTATGTGATCTTCATGAGAAGTATCTCAGTAAGAAAATATTTAGAAAATTTCTTGGCCCAACATCCTAGCTCAGTGTGACATATAAAGAAATGTATGTTGTGGCTAATAATTATCAGAATAGAAAATGTGTTTGTAATTGAGAGTTTAGAAGTTTAAAAGTTAGTTGCGGGCCTCCCTGGTGGCGCAGTGGTTGAGAGTCCGCCTGCCGATGCAGGGGACACGGGTTCGTGCCCCGATCCCGGAGGATCCCACATGCCGCGGAGCGGCTGGGCCCGCGAGCCATGGCCGCGGGGCCTGTGTGTCCGGAGCCTGTGCTCCGCAACGGGAGAGGCCACAGCAGTGAGAGGCCCGCGTACAGCAAAAAAAAAAAAAAAAAAAAAGTTAGTTGCTTGAAATAAACAGTGGCTACTTGAGATACTGAAATTTTTTTACCTGTTATCTATGTTTTATCAGTGTGGGGTAACTGGATGCAGAAATTTCCATCCTGAACAACTTCTATAGACCAGGCAGGGAGCCGGATGAGCATAATTTTAGAAAGACATAGACCAGAAGCACTTGCAAGATTATGGAAGCCAGAATTTGCCAACCATATGGCTGAAAAAATTCACAGCGATAGTCGTAACGTGGATCATCTCCACTGGCAGTGGAAGAAATCCTACCCTTCTCTTTCTGATCAAATATAATCTAGACAAGGTGAAGGCAGGGTACACCAATAGAATAATATTAGATTTGCTACTCATTTGCTGATATTTATTCAATAATTAAAATGTATTCATTCAAAAATATTTATAGGGTAGCTACTTGATATTAGATATCGTTATAGATAATGGAGATGCAGGAATAAACAAAGAGGTTGTTTATTTATTTTTGTTTTCTATTATGGTGCTTAAGTATTATTTTAAGGAGATAATGGAACAGTGATTAGAGTTTTTAAGGATTTAGGGGATAATGTGATAAACAGTGTCTTGGTTGGGGAGGGAGAAGAGAGAGATGTTTTATCTAGTTTCTTGAAGAATTCTCTAAAGCGTTGGCAGTTTAGCTGAAATCTGAATAAGAAGAATGGTTTCTTGATGAGCTCATTTGTGCTGAGTTATTTTCAAACAGAAGCAGCAAGTAAAATGCCTAACAAAAATTACGATTCTATTTGCATTCAGAATGTATTTTCACAGGGTAAACACAAAATACCATTCTTGTTAAATTGTTAATTATTAAGAAAGATGGACTTTTCTTCCATTTATAATAGTTCCTCAGATATGTTTTTAGATGTGAGAATTCCTAATTGTGCCTGAGAAAAGTGGAAAGTTGCACTATTGACTTGTCATCTCCCAATGTATAAATACATATTAAGCTGCTATGTTTATTTCTGCTAAACTTATAGCCTAAATGCTAGAAACATCTTAGCAAAAAATGTGGAAAATTTGAGGCCTATGTAATATCTATAAGCAAACTTTTTATATTGTGTATTCTAAACTATGTTAACACTTGCAGAGGGAAGGAAAGAAACTTGAGTTGTCAATGTCAAGTGGAAAATAATTAAAAATTAAGTGCTGCAAACTTGAATGAACACATTCTAGCTGTAAAAAGAAATTAAACACAAAAGGGTATAAAATTAAAGAATGCAAAATGTCCTGATCACTATCCTTTTCATAGTTATGATTGCTGTTATTTTCCTAGACATTTATATTTCATATTTCATATTTTTTAAACTCAGGAGGAATACACATATTTTCACTGTAAAGGTATTCTAACAGCAAAAGATGAAAAACAAAACTAAACATTGCCATAAACCCTTAATCACCAACCCTTAACTTAAGTTTCCTCATAAGAGGTAACAACTGACAACAGTTTGGGTGTATTATTCATAAGCTTTTCTATTCAACATGTTAGGGAATTTTGGATTTGGGGGATGTATAACTCCACATCTTTTATGTCTCCTTTCATACTTTATGTTTCTGGATCCTTTTTTTCTCCTGGATAATAGTACTAGTTAGATATAAACTCTAGTTCATCTGGCCTGAAAAGTTAGAAGTTGAGAGAATCTATTCAGTTTTCACTTCATTACACCTCTTACAAAGTGGAGAAAAAGACACTAATCTAGATACTCATATAAAAATATAAATAATCTAAAAATAAAATATAAAAAAGTTTTACATAATTAATATTTTTAGGGAGCCATGAATACCTGAGTCTCGCCTTTACTCATATCCCCTACTCCCTGACTCTAGGATCTTCAGGACTATCAATATTCACAAAGAATAACATCACAATAATAATTTTGGAAATAGGTTGTGAGCTCACAGCCAAAAGCTGACATCTCCACTGAGCAAGGAAACATATGTAAAGCCCCCATTTTTACTAAAGTTCATTAGACTAAACTTCATTGTAAGACATTCATACTCCTTTCTCCCTCCTATCTAACCCATACCTTAAATCATATTTCATTCTGGCCACATGACAGAGCTGTTGTTATGAGGCCGGATGACCAACTAAAAAATGATGGTCCTCAGTAGGCCTCTTCGGGCTTAATGGTTAAATCTATGAATGATCCCTGGGAGGTCTCTTGTCAAAGAGGAGATTAATTGCATAATAGGGAAGGCATGTCCAAATGCTACTTTTTAAGTACTTGTTACTATAATTTTGGAAATCTTGAGCAAAGGCTTGGGTAGTCCAAGTATTGCTTCTCGAAGCATATACTATGTGTCAAGGTATGACTTTTAATGTATTAACTTAAAGGATTTTACTCTATTTTACTGTCTCTCAAATTATAGCCAACTAAATTTTCTAATATAGAGGGGTTTATAAGATAAATATAATGCAAAAAACTGAAAAATGACAAATTTTGAACAACTCCTATGAATGTTTAAAGATGCAAACTGAAATACTCTTCTATTTTAGGTAATCAAATTTATAGGTCCCTTTCATCAAATTTCTTCTTACTCTATTAGTCATAGTCAAAAGAGTCAATAAAGGATATGACTTTTCTCAGTAGCTGCACTGTGAATCATCTCCAAATGGAAATTATATGGTTTCTTCAACATCTCTAAGGAAGGGTTATGTAGACTTCTGTATCTTGACATTTTGAGAAGCATAACATAGAAAATTTGAAGTTATATTCTCTGAAAAGTATCTAGATATATATTATAGATTTATATTTTAATAGTAACTTGAGCTATGCTAAGGAATGAAATTTGCCTGTCAAAGTATAGAAACCTATCAAGACTTGCTTTTGCAATGTGTAGAAGTAATGAAGTATCCATTAACTGAAGATATTTATCATGAAATTATTCTGTTTCAAAATGCAGAAAAGACAAACACGGATATTTGTCACTGAATATGACCATAATGGTATTTGCTTGGAGAAAATTTTTGATTGACTAAGACATATACTTACTAAAAAAATCACACTAACAAACCTTAATAAAGTTATGCTTTATCAAAATGCATTAAGTAATATAAACTCCTGGTAGATTATCAAAGGCTCTGTAATCACAAAATACTCCCTGCATAAGCAGTTGAGTTTCTTTAAGACTTTTTAGCTAAAGAGTTTTAGCATTCAGTCTTCAAGACCACATTAAATATATTCAGATTACTGTTGGAATAGTTGGTTCAACACCTTCCTAGCAATGGTGAGATGACAAAAACCAGTAGTCCATCAGTGATACTCCTTGTTCACAACACTATGTAATGGAGTTTATAGGGTAATGCATTTCTCTCCTCTAAAGGGGAAGGCAATGGATCAATAATATAAAACTTGAAAACCTAAAATTAAAGTGTCATTTGAACTGAAGGTTTTAATTAAGTGCATCACTGGATTAGCCTTTTGAAAATCATTGTCTGATCACAAAGGCCATGACTCTTCATGGCCTTGAACTGCCTATGCCTCTTCAATACATATTTTCCCCAAATGCTCTGGGACACATGGAAGCCCAAGTTTCACAAGGGCAGGTTTTCAGTATCTTGAGATGAGCAAAATAAGTTGCCTATTGATTATTACCAGTTGAAGCTCCAAACGTTGTATATCTAAGAGAAGACATTCTTATGTGCTATATGCAATAGATGACCTTAAAAAATCCATGAGTGTAATAAAATGTTTTACAGCACCATAATTTGTTGTGTAGCAACAGTATATAGAACAGAAGTGTTGCAAGCATGAAGAAAAAAGCATGAGATAAATTCAGGGTTACATTAGAAAAACCAAGGGCAAACAGAGGACAGGATTTATATAATCTCCTTACATGTCTTTACAATGACTGATAGAGTAAAATGTCTGTGATATTATTCATTTTTAGTAATCATTAATCAGCGCTTTAATATTTTGAATATTTCTCCTTCACTTGACTTATCCAGGTAATTAGACACATTTTAGGGGTAAAGCTAAGAGGATATTGTGCATTTCTGCTTTCCTTTATAGGTACTGAGATGAGTCAATTTCAACTTGACTTCTTTCATCAGCATCTCCAACCAAGAAAGAAGAGCCACTACCAAGTTCTTTTATGCTTTTGTAACAGATGAGCAGGTAACTCAGACTACTTTTTCCACTGAGGACAATTTAAAAAGCTAGGGTGGGGGGGCTTCCCTGGTGGCGCAGTGGTTGGGGGTCCGCCTGCCGATGCAGGGGGTGCGGGCTCGTGCCCCTGTCCGGGAGGATCCCACGTGCCGCGGAGCGGCTGGGCCCATGAGCCATGGCCGCTGCGCCTGCGCGTCAGAAGCCTGTGCTCCGCAACGGGAGAGGCCGCAGCAGTGAGAGGCCCACTTACCGCAAAAAAAAAAAAAAAAAAAAAAAAATCTAGGCGGCTGACACTTAAAGAAATTGGAAAGTGAACCATGCAGTGAAGAATCACCATGCATTCTACAAAACATTTAGAGAAGTAAATTCAAACAAACTTTTTCAGGAAATCAAATAAAGCAAACATTTCCTAATACTTCCTAAGACCAGAATTATCCTGATACCAAAACCTGACAAACTATAGACAAATATCCTCCATGAACACACACAAAAATTCTTGAAAACCATATGTTTATCTCAAAATGTGCAGAAAAAGATTTTTAGCAAAAGTCAACATCTAATAATGATAAAGAGCACTAGGCAAAACAGGAATAAAGACAGTTTCCTCAACCTGACAAAAGGCATTTATGAAAACTCTACACCTGATTTCAACCTTAATGATTATACTCAGCTTTCACCCCAAAACCAAGAAAAAAAGGCAAAGATGTTGACTCAGTTTTCAATAGCTGTGACTCATGAGAAGTTTCTTCAAGACACTGCATAACATGATTAAGTTCAAATAGACTACTGTCCCAATAAATCACTACTGAGAAAATTTCCCTAAAGAAAAATGTCCCAAGTGAAAACTTAGGTCCTAAGACCATTGTTTGCATCTGAGGTTCTGTGATTGGTAGAAAATCAGAAACACGTGTAGAACAGGGACAGTTCCTCAAACAAGTTGGTACCGAGCAGGCAAATAGTAGAGATGCTGAGTCCATTAAGAAATAACAAAACATGTATTCAAGTTTCAGTTTTGTCTGTAGTTGGTTGATTTTGAGTAAACCATTTAGGAGAATAGTATCCAAGCCCAGACTACCGAGACAAGTTTGTACCAGCTAACATTTATGCTTCCTTACTGCTCTAAGATTCTGTTAGGTAAGTAATTGGCATTTACATATGTTGATGGAACTAATTTCCCTTAATCAGGCCTAAAGCTGAGTAGATGCTATTTCTCCTTTTCATTGCCTTTTCTCCTATGAAAGCATGTAATTCTGCCATAAAACTATGCTGGAAATATGTGGATTTACTACTTTAGAGTCCACAGTTGACCTTGTGACACACATAAAATTGCTTTTTTGAAAGCACTGAGGCTGCATAGATGAGGAAGGAGTTCAGCTCACCTAACTCTCTTTATGTGAAAAGTTTATGGCTTTAAAAAATGTCCTCTTTAGTTTTCAGGAAAAAGTTTTCCAGAATCAAGCTTACATACAAGATCATATATATATATATATATATATATATATATATATATATAAATAATTTTACATTGATTTTGTTTGTTGTGCTATTCTATTTTTTTTCAGAGCAATATGCAATCATATCTTTTGTAACCATGGCAAAAATTTTAAGAGCTATAAAAGCACTTTGACTTACTAGATATATTTACATTAATGAATTTCAATCGTTGTTAATTTGAAATATATAGGATGTTTATGCATTGTCCAAACATTTCTAACTGATTCTAAGGACTTCATACTATATAAGCACTTTATACTGTATTTAAAATTAAAATAGTATATTTCTTTAAACTGTAACTTTTCATAATTCATCTAATTCAATATCTTTATTCTATTACCTTATTGGGTACATTGATTAGTGTTATGCAAAAATTCATATAAAATTAAGTAAGAACTAAAATTAAGTTAAGACAGTTATGATCTGTATGAGAGGATTTACCTTCATGCACCCTACTCCATGTTGTGGTTATTTTTTCTGTTTCTTGAGCTTCTCAAACTTAGACTCATTTTCATTTTAGAGAAAATACAGCTGCTCATCTGAGCTCTATCCCACCAAGTGCCCAGCCACTGTATTTTGTCTTGACCCAGTGGTACCTCTCCACTCTATGGATAGCAGCAGACCTATGACCCATAGGGTTCTTATGCAACACATGATAAACATTTCCTAGGAGGCCCATATGGCCATCACCATATTCTTTTCCTAGGGGATTTGGAACCAAGACTGAAAGAACTCTTTCAAGTTTTCAACCTGATAAACACTCTTTGGATTGCTGACTTTAGGAATTATCTGAGGTTATTTGTTACAACTTTCTTCACTGGAGGAAATGCCATAGGAGTAGTCCAACACGGCTCTCTTAAAAGTGTAACTGATTTTCGGGAGAGTTCCCATTCCTCTCACCTGCCTTTAAAAGTAGCAATTACAAATGGATGGTTTTTCTCATCATACCTACAGCACACTTCAAAGTGAGCTACACATATGGTCATCTCCTTTGCAAGTCCCAGGTGAGAAGAATCACTTCATTCTCAGCACAAGCCCTTTATAGAAGGGCATCTTTAGTCTAATTGTTTACCTTGATACACCTGAAACCTTACTTATTGAAGGGCCCAATTACCAGTGACTTATGTTTCAAACAAGATTGTTATCTGCTGTTCTACAGTCTTCTATTTGCTGTTTACTCATTTTATGTTTTTTCGCTTAACCTTATGACAAAGAAAACTGTTGCAATTTCATCTATCATGATTCAAGAAAAATCTGTGAGGATGTCAGCAAAAACTCTTTAACCCTAACAAAAGGTGGGCCAGAATTAGAAGACTAGATTTTCCAACTCTCACCCAAACCTCTATAACATTTTTAAAAAATCACCATCCATTAGCCCTGAAATTTATGAGAGGTTATCATTCGGTTTTAAATTCACCAACCCATTTCTAATAAGTTGTTTATGCACATGGTACAATATTCAAATTTGCAAAAATTTATTCTTGAAAGTAATTAACCCTCAGTTGTCTCCATCTGCCAAGATGTCTTTCTTTGAAGCTATAGCTATTACAGTCTATGAAAGCAACACCACACAAACAGAGGCATAGGAAGCAATTATTTGATTTGTATTTCATTATTTCAAATTTTTAAGTTAAAAAATTGTCTTAAATCAACATTTTTGTGCACATATTTTCCATACATGTAAATACAACTTTAGAATAAGCTTCCGGAAATGGGATTATAAAGACAAAAGGCATATTTGAAATTTTGGATAGTATTGTAAAATTGACTCAACTAAAGTGAACTTCACACACACACACACACACACACACACCCCTTGTAAACCCATATATTGTGTGTGTATTTTGCCCTTTTGCTCTGATACGAAAAGTATGATGTATTGCATTAGTTTTCTATTGATGTTTTAACAAATTTCCAAAAACTGAGTGGCTTAAAAACAATGAAAAACAACTTACAGTTCTGTAGTTCAGCAATCCAGCCTGGGTCTCACTGGGCTAAAAGAAGATCAGGGTGTCAGAAGAGTTACATTCCCTTCTGGAGTCTCTAGGGCATAATCTGTTTCTTTGTCCTTTCCAGCTTTGAGATGATGCCCACAGTCCTTAAGGCACGACCCCCTTCCTCCATCTTGAGTAACAAGAGTTACATCTCTGCGTGCCTTCCTTCAACACTCACATCTTCCTCTGACTCACTCTCCTGCCTCTCTTTTCTACCTTTAAGTACTCTTGCAATTAAATTAGATCCACCTGGATAATCCTGGGTAATCTGCCTATATTAAAGTCAGCTGAGTAGTAAGCTTAATTCTATCTGCAACCTTAATTCCCCTTTGTCATGAAACAATATATTCAGATTCTGAAGGTTAAAATATGGATATCTGTGAGGCAAGGGGCATTATTCTACTCACTGCATAGATAGATTGAATTTCCATTTATCTTATTTTAAATTAGATTGATCACATTTTAAAGAAATATTTTGATTCTTGTTGCTTCTTTAATAAAAATGAGTGCCCCATGTATTTAAATGTATTTTATTTTGAATGTTATGTAAATGTGGAAGTATAAGATTGTTCATCGAAGTAAAAATCCTTCAAGAGGCATATCTTTCATCTGATCTTACAATGAGAAGTTTAACAAAATATTTTAATAAAAATGTCTTGAATATATTATTTATTCAAATATTGACTATAGAGAGTCATTTTGGTACATTTTCTTTCATGGTTATTGAATAAAACCCATTTTGCCTAGTCATTTATTGGCTTTTCAAAGTTGTTTTAAGTCCGTAAGTTTAAGGGAAAAGAATTTTCTGCTATCGATCCCCTTAAGATTAGATAAAGGAAAATTCAGCTTCAGCTGAACTATATCAGCTTCAGCTGAACTATATCAAATTCAGCTAATTTCCTTCATCCTGGTTTTCAATCGGCTGCAAGGATGGTTTGAGGAGGAGATGAAAATAACAGCTATCCTCTCGTCATTTGCTTTTAAGTAGACTGAGAATAAATTCAAATGCAAAAGTGGAACATATTTTGAAAATAAAACATTAAGATTTACTGCTTGTATCTTCTATATTTTAATACTATCAGAAGATTGAAATACTGAAAACTGGTAATATGGTTTATGTTAGGTGAATATGGAAGGTTGATGAATATGAAAGGTTCATTTATAAATTACAAAGAGAAATATATGCACATTAAAATTCATCTAATTCTTCTGAAAACTACTAATCCACAAATGGTCTAATGAAAAACATATTTTGTGGGGAAACTTTTAGGGGGAAAAAGATGTGTGCTAACATCAGTTTAGAGAATACAAATGTATGACCATTTTCATAGCTTGCTATGAAAACAAAATAAAACAAGTAAACAAAGAAAAATAAAATGTAGAAATAGGAGTAAGGACATGTTTTATCCACATAAGTACTTATATTCTGTGCAGTTTTTTGTTTAATCCTCAACACAAACCTGAAAACCAAATATACATTTTGTAATATATAATGTCATGTCCTGATTGAGGTAAAAACTTTAAATAAGGATAAACCATATCCTTATTTATTGGACTAATAATTTTCTGTTCCCTTTAATTTTATAACATTTATAATAAAATATCACATATTTGGTTGATAGCAAATTCAGGAGATTCTTTTACTAGCCAGATAAATCTGTTATTTTCTTGGTGTAACAGGCAAAATATTCTTCTTTGATTTATAGTATAAAATTGCAACTTATTATGATAAGTGGAATCTAAAGTTACATTATTGACTACAACTATAAAAAGGGCTAGCAGTATATATTAATTGTATATACTTTAAAATAGTTTACCAATTTGGACTGGGTTCAATTTCTTTACAAACATTATATCTTAGATTTATTTTCTTCATTTTCTTCTGACAGAAAACTAAAGTTTAAAAACAAAAATTATAAAAATTTGATTATTTCACTAAGCTAATCTTTGGTTCATGTCAATTTGAATTAATTCACACAATCAGAAACTAATGTGTGTATTTTAAGATTAAAACAGTGAAGGGTGCCAGAAAGAAAGAGTTAATATTTAGGTACAGTTGATTCTACCTATAAAACCACATAGGAAAGCTTCATTATGGATTCTAATATCTCTGTCAATTTTTTGCTAATGCCTTTATCAATTTTCATAATAAACGAACTCTACATTCACTTACTTTTAATTACTTTTATAATAGAAAGAGGGTAAATTCCAAACATCTGGCCTACAACATTGGATAAAAAGATCACAAAGGCATTGCTTGCTATTATTATATGCTTCCAAGATATCTTTAAAATACTGGCAGAACTCTGAAAAATGAGTTGACATGCAGAACACATATAGCACAGTATTTCAATTAGTATTTTAATTATGCTCTGTGAAATCTAGGGATACTTTTTATTTCTTAAAAGTAAATGAAGTAAATCTCATTAGAATGACCTACTCCTATGGACAGCAATTTATATGATAAACCACTTTGTTCTACAACTGCGTTGCAAAAACCCAGTTGTCTCACACTGTTCATGGAAGTCAGTAATAGGACACAGACTGTGAGCTATTAAAGCAATAACAGAATATTAGGATGTCTACTAAAATGTCACAAATGAGTACCAGAATTTTATATAATGCTTGTAGAATGTTATAATATTGTAGTGTTTCCTTTTGTTTTACTGTTTAGGCAGTAACTAATATTGCTAATGTAATTATGTTTCCTACCATAGAATCCAAGTTGAGCCCCAAATCATAGTATTATATTCATCATACAAAGTGAAATTTTTTCCTATTCTAGAAATGGCTTTTTACTTCTGCATGGTTTTCAAACTGAAAAATTTTGTTAAAGTTGTATGTACTATATCTTGACAAAGGACGAAGTATTAAACCTTAGTAAATTTTGTTAAACTATCTCAAAATGTCAAAATCAAAGCAGCATTTTTATTGTTAAAAAATTACATAAAGCAATATTAATGTCAGAAAATGAAGAAACTATTATTTCACATGGCCATGAAAAGTTTTTCTCTAAAAACAAGTTATCTATTATCTTCTTATCAGAAAATTCTTCTTTGCTTTTTCAAGTTCATCACCAGTTAAAGTCATTTGAGCACAACAAAAATTGTTTTGATTTTAAATGTGAAAAAACAATTAATATTCAATAATTTTTCAAAAATCAAACTCAGTTTTGGACCTACATTAAAAATAAATTCTAAATGTTTGCTTAGCCATTAGAACAAAGCCACTATTTCTTTTTGATGGTACAGAAATATTTCTGTGATGCTTAGATTACAAGATATTATCAATTCTATGGACTTTGGTATTGATCAAATTCATGATCAAAATTATTATTATGGATTGTGGGGTGAGCATGAGAAAGTAAATAATTGTGAAGATGGTTGGGGAGAAAGCCTCATAAGAAAAATTAGAAATATTTGAATAAATACATAAATATGTGTAAATGAGGTAGAATGCATTGCATTCCATTAGAAGAAGAAAATAAAGTTTAGTTCAATAGACATGGTAGAAAGTTGTCACTTTTGGTATTTACAATCTTCTACAAAATAATAGCCTTTGGTCATTTTGAACACTATCTGCACTTTTGCCCTGATAAAATTCATGAGCAACTGGACAGACAAGCTCCTGAAAATAGACTGGGACAGTTGACATACTGCCAATAAAAGCTTAATGAAACTTAAAACTATCTCATAAGTCCATATGGACTAAGGTTATACTATAATTCTTGCTGTTTCTGTAAGTTACCTCAGTCTATGCTTCTGGCTTCTGCAGAAGTGTTATGTCAGTGTGACATGCCTTGTGGCAATGTATGATTTCTGTAGAAATTAAGAGTGTTAACTAATGAATCTTTTGGACTCAAAAATACATGTGGATGATTACCCGATGTTATTTTTGTCACTCATAAAATACTCAGGAAACTTCCTTTCATATGGCAGGATCTACAACTGCTTGCCTTCTTCTCTGGACAACACAAGTTTCCTCTGTATGCAATAATGTACTTGCTTAGCATTTGACTGTGTACCAGAGCAATCTAAGTCATACTTGCACAGCTTACCAGATCTTTTCTTTTCATGCAGGAATATATCTTAAAAGCCTAAGCTGGGCTTCCTTGGTGGCACAGTGGTTGAGGGTCTGCCTGCCGATGCAGGGGACGCGGGTTCATGCCCCGGTCCGGGAGGATCCCACATACCATGGAGTGGCTGGGCCTGTGAGCCATGGCCGCTAAGCCTGCGCGTCTGGAGCCTGGGCTCTGCAACGGGAGAGGCCACAGCAGTGAGAGGCTTACGTAACGAAAAAAAAAAAAAAGCCTACGCTAAGGTTTCTATTCTATATGCATAATGAAAACTCTGTACTCCTGCTGGGGGTCATTTTCTCAGCTTATCCTACCCAGTAATTAAATGACCACCAGTAAGCATATTGCCCATAGAATTTAAAGAATCAAAGCATTTTTCTGAATAACCCTTTTAGCAAAAATGATTTTATCATTTTTCTTCCATTTTCTTAACATTTTAAATAAATTTACTACTGATTAAAGCCAAGGTTATTTCTTAGCACTGTTTAATCCTCTTTACCTAGTTAATTAGCAACAGGTGTTTTTATTTTCCTGTGCAAATTTGTTGGAGGATAAAGCTCTGGGTGTGTGGCTTATATGCATATGATAAATTTTTGATAGTAAAATATACAGATTAACAAAATAAGTGTCTTTTGGGTAAACCATTTTTGAAAAAGAAAAAGGGTGTGAATCAGTTCACCAATCTGAAATACACATATTTTTTAAAATTAAGTTTTATTGGAGTATAGTTGTTTTACAATTTTGTATTAGAATCTGCTGTACAGCAAAGTGAATCAGCTATATGTGTATATATATCCCCTCTTTTCTGGATTTCCTTCCCATTTAGGTCACCATGGAGCATTGAGTAGAGTCCCCTGTGCTATACAGTAGGTTCTCATTAGTTATCTATTTTATACATAGTAGTGTATATATGTCAACCCCATTCTCCCAATTCATCCCACCCCCCTTCCCCCCACCCCCCGGTATCCCTACATTCGTTCTCTCTGTGTCTCTATTTCTGCTTTTCAAATAATTTCATCTATATTGTTTTAAAAAAATAAAAATATATAATATTTAATATTTTTCTTAATGTAATAGCATGTGATGAAATCACATCTTGCAACAAAATTGAAATTATATTTTCCGTATTCTGTCTTGCCAAAGAGTTATCCTTTACACCTCCAGTGATTGTGCACAAATTTGTATGTGATGAACCTAAGAAATACTGTGAGACAGCTATTAAACAAACGAAAGCCTTTATCTCAGACACTATGGGAGAAAGAAGATAGTTAAACAAATTTTAGCCTAGAAATTTAGTGGAGTAAGGACAGGGGAAAGTGTCTGTGTAGTCCTGAGGAGTTTTAAACATTTATATGAGAAAAATGCATAAGAGCTAGAGTGACCCAGATACTTAGTGTGGTAAATGTTTACTTGATATTGTGCTTAACTGTCAACATAATGGATTCTTCCAAGGGAATCAGATAAATGCTTAGCATCATCAAGAGCAAGAGAGACAGACAAGATATAAAACTTGGTAAAGAAACATCACTTCTCAGGGAGGAGGCAGGCTGACTTAAGGAACTCTAGGCTCTAACAACATAATTTGCATTTAACTTACTAATGTTTATATACTGTTCACTGTTTAATATCTGAAAAAAGTATTTTTAAAATCCGTATAACTCTTTGAATACTATAATGCCAGTAAACTGCATTAGAGCAGTAGAAATAGAACACAATAAAGAAGCAAAGAGATCACTAAGAGAAACCATTCTCTTTAAACTTAGAATAGAGAGAGCAGAGGGATCAGAGACAAAACACTGGCTGCCTATGAAGCTATCACAGGCATTTTACCTCACAAAGCAGGGAATATAACTGTGGCATTACTTAATAATTCTACACAGTTAAATTTCCAAACTAAAAATTAAAGTTTTGAGAAACAAAGAAATATATGATTTTTAACTTACCAAATTCAAATAAGTTGAATTTTAACTCAGTGGTTCTCATAGTACTTTATTATTAAGTAGATCCTTTTAATTTAAAAATCCCTAGAATAAATACATTATATTAATTCTCAATTAAAAAAATAGATTTAGACTATCTTTGATTTTTTATTGGGAGTCTAGTGAATAACAATTAAAGACTTGGATCAAGATTGTTTTTTTCTCGTGTGGACTTTTACATTTAAAGATCCTTTAACATTAAACACATTTTAAGACTTGTTTACTATATATATATATTTCCTCTCCTATTCCAAATATTATTTTTGAATGTGATTTTTCAATTATTTTCTACACAATTTAACATGTTTGCAAACCTACTGCCATATTTTAATAAGAGTTTGTACCAACCTTGATTTCAAGCTTTGTTGGGAAGGTTCAAAGTATTAATCATAAAGATGAGCCCATCTTTAAGGACATTTTTATATATCCCAAAGAGGAATAGTCTAGACATAGCTATGGGAAAGCAAATCTACATACTTACACAGTTTCATTTTCTTATGATCATTTAAAAATCATCCTAGCAATATTTTTTTTTCTGGCAATCCTGTAATATTCTTTTATTTCATGGGTTCTCTGCTATCTTAACAAAGCTAAGGAGAAAGGCTTCTCTTAATGTAGTGGAATTCTCATCATCTCTTAAAAGAAAAAGAAAGAAAAGTTCAATTTGAGTGACTTTTTAGTTGCTTTTCTACTTTATTCACTTTCTTCTAAATCACTAAAAGTTTGGAAAATAGGAAATTTCAAAGTTGCACAGTCACATGAATCAAGTCTTCAGACTTAATGGTGAAATAGTATTGTGTATGAGTCTGGGTGCTCTGATGAAGGGTTATTTTCAGTAAACGTTGAAAGGTTGACAGCAGTTGCTTTGTAGATGTGGAAAAAAACCAAGTTGATACCAATCATATAAAATTGCTCGTTTAATGGTAGGAATTTTTTAAAAAGAAAGAATTTCTTTGGAGTACTGATTTTAAGACAGAGAATACAGTTCCTGGAAACTTCTTATGAAGTTATAATTGACTCAAAAAGTGTCAGAAAAGAGAATAAATACAAAATTTGCTCTCCTTGTGTTCATAATTGTATACTATCCTTTCTATCTGTTAACTCTATTTTGCTCCTGTGATAAAGACGATAGTTTGAGAATTAAGTAGCCAAACATCAGTCTATGTTAATACGCTTTTAGCTTGTTGCATGTAAAATAGATTGACAAACCAATCTTAGACTATAAATTGGTTAAGATTATGATGCCAACTAAGACCTACGTTCAGAAAACTCAGCATTAAAAGCAGTGTTATTTTCGGGAAAAAACAGATGTGATTTGTAACTAAATTCTATACTCACTGAAAGATAGAATGAATTCTCTAACAGATAGAATGCAATTTATAACTGAATTCTATATTCTCTAAGATAGAATGAAAAGATGGAAGAAGTAACATTGGCATATTCGAGAATGAGCAGTCATTCTAACATTGTGTGGTCTGAATGTTCCTCTTTGTTTACCGTCTTCACTCAGAGCAGGGCTTTGGAGATCCTTTGAAGTGATAAAAGATGGAAATGGAAAGGGAAAGAGGAAGTGAAGGGGAAGTAATACAGAATCCAGAAGTGCTGTCTTTAAGCCTACTTTAATGACTACTCTAAAAGTTCTTTGAAATAAAACAGTTGTAATCCATATTTTTCTCCTTTGCCTTCATAATATATTTACCTATTTCTCAAACTTGCATTATACTTAATTAAAATTTTTTATGTCTTCCTCTTTCAAATAAATAATTTTTGCTGAAGTAAATTATATCCTTTTATTTTTCAAGAAAATAAAGAAGCATATTGAATTAAAAGTGAATGATCTCTTTACCCTTTCCATATTTTTAAATTTAAAAAGTTATTCCATTTAAAAATTACCCCAGAGTAAATGATAGCTAACAATTCCATACTTTTTCTTCTTTAATATGTAGCATAATATAAATACAGGTAATTTAGGTTTGGACTCTGGCTTTATGTCAACAGAATCATACTGAACTATTCTTTAACCTCTTTTAATCACATTATACAAAATCCTGGAAATTTTCCCATGCACATAATTATGAATTGCACCCTTCTTTTTAACTTGTGACTTGACATTAAATGATGATTTTTTTTTTCAAATTTGTATCTCACGTTAGTAATGTTTGGCAAACCTAGTTGTCTCCTTGCTTGTTGACCTTCTGCTCTTGGATATCCTATGAGCTAGTCAATTTCAACATCTAGGCGTTCCTCAATCTCTTACTGTCACTTCTGCACTGCCGAATAGTTTACAAGGCCCTATTTAATTGCTCATGACTAAAACCTTGTTGTCTTCCTTGATAGATCTACCAATATTTTTCTCTTATATCATGACCCTGCAATATTCAATAGATCACATTTTATTAATGAGTATATCATCTGTAAGATTCTAACATTTCCTATCTCTCATATCACTTTAGTGATCTTTTTGCAGTGGCAATAAATTGACAGACGATCATCACAAATTTTAAACAATATTACTACTCCCCATACTTCCATACATCAAATCTGATTAATGCTTGCCATGGCCCTCAGTTTAAAAAAATCTATCACATTTAATCCAGTGAATCCATTCTTTAAAGTGTTAGCAATAACAGATCACAGATACAGTGTCAGGACAAGTAGGGACATTTTCCAAATTGTAATTAATACCAATACTTATGACAAAATTTGATTTTATTAACTGTTATCTTAATATTTTATGCTTAGTTTATACCTGTTCTCATAGTAATTTCAAAAAGGCCTAAACCATTATCCTTAAGCATCTGATGTCTACGTATATATTCAGGGCAGCAATAAAGCTTTCAGTTTAATGTTCCTGAGATACATTAAAAAATAAAAATAATTGGGCTTCCTTGGTGGCGCAGTGGTTGAGAGTCCGCCTGCTGATGCAGGGCACACAGGTTCGTGCCCCGGTCTGGGAAGATCCCACATGCCACGAAGCGGCTGGGCCCATGAGCAATGGTCACTGAGCCTGCGTGTCCAGAGCCTGTGCTCCGCAACGGGAGAGACCACAGTGGTGAGAGGCCCGCGTACCGCAAAAATAATAATAATAATAAAAATAATTTGTTAAAAAAATCTTTAAAAAACAATTATACCTTTTGCTGTGAATAAAAATACAATCATTAGAAAATGGGTCCAAATAAGTTAAAGGAAATTTTTTTTAATTTGAGGTTCCTACACAGAAGTCAAGATTCAATAGGCTAGAAAATGACCATTGTAGATTTCTGAAGAGGATATCATGGAGATATGATTTTACTTAAAGTACTCAAGTATCATTGAATAGATTGATTGATATGGACAAATGTTGATTCAATAGATCATTAAAGTAATACAGAGATGATACACTATTACAATTTACAGAAAAGGAGAAAAAGTGGGAAGTTTAAGAAGTACTTCAAATAATAAAACAACAATAATACATTGTTGCAGAAAAGGTAATTGTCAATGTCTAGAGAAGGAGGAAACAACTGCAAGGGTGATATATTTGCTGTTCATTTGCATCAACTGGACTCTATCCTTTTAAAACTGGTTTTCCGAGGAAAGGGAATTGATACCTTGCATCATCTCTTTGTGTGCCCTTCCTGTCTATCCTGGGGTTGATACTGGGTTTGATTCATTGTTATTTATATTAGCTTATTCAATTAGTTTAGACTCTAATTCCCACAGATTGTGGAAACAGCAAAGTAAAATAGGGAGGGGGAAAATTATCTTTCTTAAGCTAATAACCATAGTAGCCCTTTATATCTTCTTAAATATTCTTTCTAAAAATTGTTATTTTTAAGTCAGATGTACATAGAATGTATTTTGCATAAATTTGTAAAGACCAGGGATTGTTTTAAACAATGTTGAATGATAAAGTTAATTGCTCAAAGAATGTTCTAAAAGGATTAATTTTTTTTCTGTTATTAGATGTAGGTTTTTCTATAAAATTAGTCAAAAATACTGTTTATATTCAAGGCCCATTTGTTTAATAAGTTATTATCTTGCTAATGGAGTTCCTTTAAATGTATAAAACTAGAATAGTGATTGGCCACAAGTTTAAAATATTGTTATCTTTATATAAGCTACTTTTTAATGAACTTAGGTTCATTTATCTTTTCTGCAATGTTAAAGATGTAAATACACTATAACTGATATGCAAGGAAAATATTACTGTATTTCTTGTGGATATTGAAAATGACTTGGTTTTCAGATGTTTATTAGCTCAAAATACTGAAAGTATATGCTGATCTTCCAGAAACTCTTCTATTTTCACATTTCAAAAGATAAATAAGGACTAATGTCTCTGAATAAATATATATATATATATATATATATATATATATATATATATATATATATATCTTTTGTTTTTTTCCATCTTTTTTTTTTCCTTAAGTTTTTACTCATAGCTGCATGAGGAGCAAATGAAAACTTTCTCTTATATATAAGCTTATATATAATATAAGCTTTAAACTTATATTGTGTTCAACCTTAAGGATATTATCTAAATCTTCCTCTTAGGTTGCTATTTTCACATCTCAATTTCTAATGAATAAAAGCATGTTTACCCATCCAGAGTCTTTTTAATATCCTTAATCTTTTTGTGGTTGTTGTTTCAGTTTTTATTTAATAGCTGCTACTACTCAGTGAACAAATAATTTCTAGTTGTTACAGATGGATGTGTTTTTAATTGATAAGCAAAATGATTGCACGTTTCTTATATATATAGTGCAAGACATGAATTTTAAAACTGTCTCATGAAAAGTAATATATACAGTAAACACATAGGAGCATAGAGTGTCATTAGGTTTGATCATTTATATACATGAAATTACCAAAAACAAAATTCTTTTTTTTAACATCTTTATTGGAATATAATTGTTTTACAATGGTGTGTTAGTTTCTGCTGTATAACGAAGTGAATAAGCTATACGTATACATATATCCCCATATCCCTCCCTCTTGCATCTCCCTCCCACCCTCTGAATCCCACACCTCTACATGGACACAAAGCACTGAGCTGATCTCCCTGTGCTATGCTGCTGCTTCCCACTAGCTGTCTATTTTATAATTGGTAGTGTATATATGTCCATGCCACTCTCTCACTTTGTCCCAGCTTACCCTTCCCCCTCCTCATGTCCTCAAGTCCATTTTCTACGTCTGTGTCTTTATTCCTGTCCTGCCCCTAGGTTCTTAAGAACCATTTTTTCTTTTTTAGATTCCATATATATATGTGTTAGCATACAGTATTTGTTTTTCTCTGACTTACGTTACTCTGTATGAGACTCTAGGCTCATCCACCACAGTACAAATAACTCAACTTTGTTTCTTTTTATGGCTGAGTAATATTCCATTGTATATATGTGCCAGATCTTTTTTATCCATTCATCTGGCAATGGACACTTAGGTTGCTTCCGTGTCCTGGCTATTGTAAATAGAGCTGAAATGAACATTGTGGTACATGACTCTTATTCAATTATGGTTTTCTCAGGGTATATGCCCAGTAGTGGGATTGCTGGGTCATATGGTAGTTTTATTTTAAGTGTTTTTAGGAACCTCCATACTGTTCTCCATAGTGGCTGTATCAATTTACATTCCCACCAATGGTGTAAGAGAGTTCCCTTTTCTCCATAACCTCTCCAGAATTTATTGTTTGTAGTTTTATGAGGATGGCCATTCTGACCAGTGTGAGGTGATACCTCATTGTAGTTTTGATTTTCATTTCTCTAATGATTAGTGATGTTGAGCAATCCATTCATGTGTTTGTTGGCAATCTGTATATCTCCCTGGGAGAAATGTCTATATAGGTCTTCTGCCCATTTTTGGATTCAGTTGTTTATTTTTTTGCTATTGAGCTGCATGAGCTGCTTGTAAATTCTGGAGATAAATCCTTTGTCATTTATTTCATTTGCAAATATTTCATCCCATTCTGACGATTGTCTTTTCATCTTGTTTATGTTTTCCTTTTTTGTGCAAAAGCTTTTTTCATTAGGTACCATTTGTTTATATTTGTTTTTATTTTCTTACTCTAGGAGGTGGGTCAAAAAGGATCTTGCTGTGATTTATGTCACAGAGTGTTCTGCCTATGTTTTCCTCTAAGAGTTTTAGTGTCTGGGTTTACATTTAGGTTTTAATCCATTTTGAGTTTATTTTTCTGTATGGTGTTAGGAAGTGTTCTAATTTCATTCTTTTACATGTAGCTGTCCAGTTTTCCCAGAACCACTTACTGAAGGGCTGTCTTTTCTCCAGTGTATATTCTTGCCTCCTTTATCAAAAATAATGTGACCATATGTGTGTGCATTTATCTCTGGGCTTTGTATCCTGTTCCATTGATCTATATTTCTGTTTTTGTGCCAGTACCATACTGTCTTGATTACCGTAGCTTTGTAGTATACTCTGAATTCAGGGAGCCTGATTCCTCCACCTCCGTTTTTCTTTCTTAAGATTGCTTTGGCTATTTGGGGTCTTTTGTGTTTCCATACAAATTGTGAAATATTTTGTTCTAGTTCTGTGAAAAATGCCAGTGGTAGTTTGATAGACATTGCATTCAATTTGTAGATTGCTTTGGGTAGTAGAGTCATTTTCACAATGTTGATTCTTCCAATCCAAGAACATGGTATATCGCTCCATCTGTTTGTATCATCTTTAATTTCTTTCATCAGTGTCTTATAGTTTTCTGCATACAGGTCTTTTGTCTCCATAGGTAGGTTTATCCCGAGATATTTTATTCTTTTTGTTGCAGTGGTACATGGGAGTGTTTCCTTAATTTCCCTTTCAGATTTTCCATCATTACTGTATAGGAATGCCAGAGATTTCTGTGCATTAATTTTGTATCCTGCTACTTTACCAAATTCATTGATTAGCTCTAGTAGTTTTCTGGTAGCATCTTTAGGATTCTCTATGTATAGTATGTCATCTGCAAACGGTGACAGCTTTACTTCTTCTTTTCCAATTTGGATTCCTTTTATTTCTATTTCTTCTCTGATTGCTGTGGCTAAAACTTCCAAAACTATGTTGAATAATAGTGGTGTGAATGGACAACCTTGTCTTGTTCCTGAAATTAGAAGAAATGGTTTCAGTTTTTCACCATTGAGAGCAATGTTGGCTGTGGGCTTGTCATATATGGCCTTTATTATGTTGACGTAAATTCCTTTTATGCCTACTTTCTGGAGGGTTTTTATCATAAATCGTTATTGAATTTTGTCAAACACTTTTTCTGCATCTACTGAGATGATCATATGGTTTTCCTCCTTCTGTTTGTTAATATGGTTTATCACATTGTTTTATTTGAATATATTGAAGAATCCTTGCATTTTTTGGATAAACCCCACTTGATCATGGTGTACGATCCTTTTAATGTGCTGCTGGATTCTGTATGCTAGTATTTTGTTGAGGATTTTTGCTTCTATGTTCATCAGTGATACTGGCCTGTAGTTTTCTTTTTTTGTAACATCTTTGTCTGCTCTTGGTATCAGGGTGATGTTGGCCTCGTAGAATGAGTTTGGGAGTGTTCCTCCCTCTGCTATATTTTGGAAGAGTTTGAGAAGGATAGGTGCTAGCCCTTCTCTAAATGTTTGATAGAATTAGCCTGTGAATCCATCTGGTCCTGGGCTTTTGTTTGTTGGAAGATTTTTAACCACAACCTCAATTTCAGTGTTTGTGATTGGTCTGTTTATATTTTCTCTTTCTCCCTGGTTCAGTCTCAGAAGATTGTGCTTTTCTAAGAATTTGTCCATTTCTTCCAAGTTGTCCCTTTTATCAACATATAGTTGCTTGTAGTAATCTCTCACGATCCTTTGTATTTCTGCAGTGTCAGTTGTTACTTCTCCTTTTTCATTTCTAATTTGTTGATTTGAGTTTTCTCCCTTTTTTTCTTGATGAGTCTGGCTAATGGTATATGAATTTTTTTTTCTTCTCAAAGAACCAGCTTTTAGTTTTATTGATTTTTGCTATTGTTTCATTCATTTCATTTTCATTTATTTCTGATCTAATCTTTATGATTTCTTTCCTTCTGCTAACTTTGGGGGGTTTTTTGTTCTTCCTTTTCTAATTGCTTTAGGTGTAAGGTTAGGTTGTTTATTTGAGACATTTCTCATTTCTTAAGGTAGGACTGTATTGCTATAAACTTCCCTCTTAGTACTGCTTTTGCTGCATCCCATAGGTTTTGGGTTGTCGTGTTTTCATTGTCATTTTTTTCTAGGTATTTTTTGATTTTCTTTTTGATTTGTGCAGTGATCTCTTGGTTATTTAATAGTGTATTGTTTAGCCTCCATGTGGTTGTATTTTTTACAGATTTTTTTCCTGTAACTGATATCTAGTCTCATAGCATTGTGGTCAGAAAAGACGCTTGATACTATTTCAATTTTTTTTTAATTTACCAAGGCTTGATTTTTTACCCAAGATATGACCTATCCTGGAGAATATTCCATGAGCACTTGAGAATAAAGTGTATTCTGTTGTTTTTGGATGGAATGTCCTATAGTATCAATTAAGGCCATCTTGTTTAATATATCATTTAAAGCTTGTGTTTCCTTATTTATTTTCATTTTGGGTGATCTGTCCATTGGTGAAAGTGGGGTGTTAAAATCCCCTACTATGATCGTGTTACTGTCGATTTCCCCTTTTATGGCTGTTAGCATTTGCCTTATGTATTGAGGTGCTCCTATGTTGGGGGCATGAATATTTACAATTGTTATATCTTCTTCTTGGATTGATCCCTTGATAATTATATAGTGTCCTTCTTTGTCTCTTGTACTAGTCTTCATTTTAAAGTCTATTTTGTCTGATATGAGAATTGCTACTCCAGCTTTCTTTTCATTTCCATTTGCATGGAATATCTTTTTCCATCCCTTCACTTTCAGTCTGTATGTGTCCCTAGGTCTGAAGTGGGTCTGTTGTAGACAGCAAATATATGGGTCTTGTTTTGAATCCATTTAGCCAGTCTATGTGTTTTGGTTGGAGCATTTAATCTATTTACATTTAAGGTTGTTATCAATATGTATGTTCCTATTACCATTTTCTTAATTGTTTTGGGTTTGTTATTGTAGGACTTTTCCTTCTCTTGTGTTTCCTGCCTTGAGAATTTCCTTTAGCATTTACTGTAAAGCTGGTTTGGTGGTGCTGAATTCTCTTAGCTTTTGCTTGTCTGTAAAGCTATTAATTTCTCCATCGAATCTGAATGAGATCCTTGTTGGGTAGAGTAATCTTGGTTGTAAGTTTTTCCCTTTCATCACTTTAAATATGTCCTGCCACTCCCTTCTGGCTTGCAGAGTTTCTGCTGAAAGATCAGCTGTTAACCTTATGGGGCTTCCCTTGCATGTTACTTGTTTTTCCCTTGCTGCTTTTAATATTTTTTCTTTCTTTTTAATTTTTGATAGTTTGATTAATATGTGCTTTGGCATGTTTCTCCTTAGATTTATCCTGTATGGGACTCTCTGTGCTTCCTGGACTTGATTAACTATTTCCTTTCCCATATTAAGGAAGTTTTCAAGTATAATCTCTTCAAATATTTTCTCAGTCCCTTTCTTCTTCTCTTCTTCTTCTGGGACCCCTATAATTCGAATCTTGGTTCGAATGTTTAATGTTTTCCCAGAGTTCTCCAAGACTGTCCTTGATTCTTTTCATTCATTTTTCTTTATTCTGTTCTGCAGTATTTATTTCCACTATTTTATCTTCCAGGTCACTTATCTGTTCTTCTGCCTCAGTTATTCTGCTATTGATTCCTTCTAGAGAATTTTTAATTTCATTTATTGTGTTGTTCATCATAGTTTGTTTGCTCTTTAGTTCTTCTTATTCCTTGTTAAATGTCTCTTGTATTTTCTCCATTCTATTTCCAGGATTCTGGAATCCCCATGATCTCTAGAGTTAAGTAGATGTAGCTATGAGTCCCGGAGGCCACAGTGGTACAAGTTCACAGGACAATGTATGAAAGAGAAGGGAGCTGAACAGAATGAGAACTCCCAACATCTCATGAAAGTCTTCCTCATGGCATCAGACACATAATATTAGTGCATATATAGAGGAAACTAGACATCACTGAGTAAAGAACCACCTGAATGATTAGAGGGAACAATTACAGGTCTCACACAGAATCAGGAATAGTTCCTCTTCCCAAAGGCCATAGTGGAGAACCTCAAAATTCATAGGGAGATGTGTAGAGCAGTGGTCCCCAACCTTTTTGTCACCAGAGACTGGTTTTGTGGAAGACAGTTTTTCCATGGACCAGGGGGGAGTGGGATGGTTTTGGGATGCTTCAAGCACATTACATTTATTGTGCACTTTATTTCTATTATTATTACATTGTAATATACAATGAAATAATTATACAACTCACCATAATGTAGATTCAGTGGGAGCCCAGAGCTTGTTTCCAAATTGATTTATTATGGTCTCTGTGCAGTCAAACCTCTCTGGTAGTGATAATCTGTATTTGCAATGGCTCCCCAGCATTAGCATCACAGCCTCAGCTCCACCTCATATCATCAGGCATTAGATTCTCATAAGGAGCATGCAGCCTAGATCCCTCACTTGTGCAGTTCACGGTAGGGTTCTTACTTCTATGAGAATCTAATGTCACCACTGATCTGACAGGAAGCAGAGTTCAGGCGGTAATGCGAGCAATGGGGAGTGGGTGTAAACAGAGATGAAGCTTCACTCACTTGCCCGCCACTCACTTCCTGCTGTGCAGCCCAGTTCCTAACAGGCCATGGACTGGTACTGATTCATGGCCTGGGGGTTGGGGACCTCTGGTGTAGAGTACTCAGAAGATTATGCCTCAACAGTGGGAGAAAATATTCCTAGAAGAAATGTTGCTTTGTTTCTACCTAAGAAACTTATAAGTAGACACAAAAAATTAAAGTACAAGAATTACAGGATTACAAAAAATTCAGTTTCCCAGAATAAAGCACAAGAATATGCATAAGAATACAAAAACATTTAGCTCCCAATAATGTAAATTAAAACATCTGATATCTAATCAAAAATTGCCAGGCTTGTAAGGCAATAGTAAAAGCTGACTCATAGTGAGAAAAATAAATCGATTAAAATCATCCCAGAAATTTCACAGAGCATAGAAGTAGTAGACAGGGAGAGTCAAACAGTTATTATAACCTCATTCTACAAATTCAGAAAGCTAAAGGAAAGGTTGAATATGTTAAAGACATAGAAGACATAAAGAAGACCCAAATCAAAATTTTAGAGGTAAGGACTACAACATTTGAGACTTTTAAGAAAAGAATTAAGAGTAAGTGAGACAAAATTAATGAGGATGAAGACACAGCAATAGAAACTACCCAAATGAAAATTGGGATAAAAAAGAAAAATTTACTTGTTTATAGTGGTATAATATACATATAATTGGAGTCCCTGAGAAAAAAAGAGTTATAAAAACTTTGAAAAAACAATTTTGAAATACAAAAGTTATTTTATTTCTTAAAAACTTGTTTTTGAAAAAAAAATTGATGCAAATTATAAGTCCATAGAACTAAGGAACTAAATGAAATACAGCATATTAAATGTGAAAAGAATAAACAAGGTGTTTCATAATCAAATTATTTAAAACCAATGAAAAGAGTAAAATCTTAAAAGCATCCACAGAAAATGATACTTATTTACAGAGGAATTAAGGAAAGCATGACAGCAGAATTTTGTTGGAAAAATCATAAACCAAAATACAGTGGATAAATATCTTTAAACATCTTGAAAAAAAAAGAAAGAAAAAAAGAAACTTAAAATTCTAGAAAAAGTTAAAATATCTTTCAAACTGAAGGTAAATTGAAAGCTTTCAGATACACAAAAGTTGCTTAGTTAATTACCAGAAGACTTGAATTATAAGGAAGGCTGACTAAAGCTCTTTCGGCAAAATAAATGATACTTAAATTGGAAACAACCTGGAAAAACACAAAATATGTTCGTTGTTATTATTTACATCATATTATAGTTAATTTACTGTTAAAAGTAAAAATAATAACTATGCATTATGAGGTTTATAAAATATGTAGAAGTAAAGTGAATGATAACTATAGCACAAAAGTCAGGATGGGAGAATCTTATAAGCTTTTTATACCATACATGAAATGGTATAATGACTTGTAACAAAAATCAGTAAGGTCAAGAAGATAAAGAGCTGCCTGCAGAGTGTAAATTAATATGCCGCATCTGTCACTGAAATTCTTGATCTTAAAAAAAATCAACTGAATTAAGCAGTGATGTAGTAAATTTACCTTGTGGAGCAACTCATTATCTCATCACATGATAGCATTCTGAGTATTACTTGTAATTAACAGAGTTAACAAGGAATAAATTTTAAATAAATATAATTAATGTGTTCAAGAATACAAAGAAAAAATATAAAATATCAGAGATAATTGGAAAATGTCTCACTGTGCATCGCTGTACTAACTGAAACGTGTCCTTGTTTTGCACAGTTCCAGTGACTAGAGAGTTGGGCAATGCAAAGACACAGTGCCAATATGCAAGAGTTTAGTTAACCATACTGTGTAAAATAAGGAATGTCTGCATATAAAAAAAGGATTCAAATGGAAATTATAAAAGTAAATAATATAATGCATCAGGTTATGAACTCAGTAGATGGGTATAAAAACAGAATATACAGCCAACAATATTTTACTGAAATGGAAGATAAGTCAGTTAAAAAATTACAAACTGAAGCAGAGAGAAACAGAGAAAAAATAATAAATAGCAAAGACCATAGAAGACATGTAGATCAGAGTAAAAGGTCTAACATGATTAATTGGAATCAAAGAAAAAGATAAAACAGAATTGAGCAGAACAATATTAGAATAGGTAATGCCTGTGAAGTTCCCAAAATAGATGAACAATATCAAGAAGCTCTGCGGATACCAATCAAGATAAATACAAAGAAGACCACATGTAGACACATCTAAAAGAGTATTTTTCAAACTTTACGTTCTTAAAAATATTGAAGTCCCCAAAGTGCACTTTTTTTTGCATGAATTGCATATGTATACATGTTTAATGTATTAGAAATTAAGGTAGAAATATTCAAAATACACATTCATTTAAAAAAAAACAATATATTCATTATGCTAATGTAACAGAACATATATTTACAAAATTATAACTATATTTTCCAAAACAAAATATAATTACTGCTATAATTGCTTCACATTTTTGTAAATATCTTTCATATCCAGTTTATTAGAAGATACCTGGATTATCATATCTACTTCCAAAATCAATCTGTTATATTATTTTGGTAGAAGTATATGAATAAAATCTGGGCTTAAACAATTATGTTGTAAGAAAATGGAGGAGAATTCGATAAGAATAATCTTTTCAGATAAATGGGGATATTTTCCCTTAGTAAACAAAAAATTGAAAAGTATTAGTTTTATAAAGATAGTCATAATATGGAATGTGAATGAATATTACCAATTTTTTTGTATTCTATTATATTCAAATCGAATGACCCAATTTGCACTTTGAATGGATCTTATATCTATGCATTAATCTTGTAAAATCAAGCATTAGTCACTTTGGAATAACAGCCAAGAACCAAAGACAAAGAGAAAAATCTTGAAAACAGTCAGAAAAAAACCGTCATTGGAGAAATAATATGGAAGAAATCAGAAAACAGTGGATTGGCATCTTTAAAATGTTGAAAGAAAATTTAAGCAGATTCTTCAGCGGAGGTAAAACAATTCCAGATAAAAATATGAAAGTGCATGAAGGACTGTATAAAGTGCATAAAGAGTATTGTAAAGCTTAAATACATGGGTAAATATAAATGGATACTGACTGTTTAAAATAATAACAGTAGTGTTTTATATGGCCTCAAATATACGTAAGTTAAAATTCATGGCAAGAATGAAACAAAAGAAGTGAGTAGAACCCATGGGAATAAAGGCAAAAAAAAAAAAAAGTACCTGCATTACACTTGTATTACTCTCAGTATTTGTATAACTGTCATAATGCAAAGATGCATATACAATATCTATGTTAACCACTAAAACCAATTTGAAAACATAGAGGGAAACATTACAAATACAAAATAATTGATTAATTCTGAAACAGGAAAAAAGAATCTTGAGACATGCGTATCAAATTAAAAACCTGTTATAAGATGATTAATTAAAATATAAATACAAATGAACTGAATAATCCAATGTCTTATATATGAAGCTGAATTTATAGTTATTCTGCCAAAGAATAATAACATTTATTTTGAGTCTTGTTCTTTTTCTTCCAAAGGTAGGGCTTATTCAGTATTTCACTCCTTACTTATTTACACATTCTTATGCACATGAGAATATACAGCTATTTATAATAATGATTAATATATTTAAAATGCCATGCTAGATAGTTGGAGAAATAATGCATGTACAAAAATAACTATGATATTACAAGGCAGAACATGTTAGATGAAGTAAAGATTGCATCAATATTTTTTCTACATATAGGTTAAGACTAGTGGCATCCTATACAAAAAAAGGTTGATGAGGTTAAAGGTACAATCTTGCCTTGAACTAGAGTTCTCTTTTTTTATTTTTTGCAATACGTGGGCCTCTCACTGTTGTGGACTCTCCTGTTGCGGATCACAGGCTCTGGATGCTCAGGCTCAGCGGCCATGGCTCACGGGCCTAGCCGCTCTGCGGCATGTGGCATCTTCCCAGACCAGGGCACGAACCCATGTCCCCTGCATCGGCAGGGGGACTCTCAACCACTGCACCACCAGGGAAGACCCTAGAGTTCTCTTTTTTGCAACAAATGTTTAGGTTGACTTGGAAGCTGAAATTTACAGCTTTTAAAATGGCTTTAAGTTAACTAAGTGCACTAATGAAATTAGAAACCGTTTCAAGAAAGTCTCAAATTTTATTGCAAAGCCTAATCATGCACTTTAATGCAGCTTATTATTTTTTGTTGTTGTTATATTTTCACATTTGTTTATGGTCAGACATTTCAGTAGCCAACTCCTTATTCATCCTGATTATCTTATCCTCTTCTGGAACTAAATCTAAAATGACATATGGTCAGGCGAATTTTCAACTTCAGTTGCAAACTTGTTCACATGAACTTTAAAAAAAACACATGAATCTTTCAGAGCAAATTAGAGTCAAGAAAAGCTTCACCAAAACTGCTGCTAGTAAAAAGTCACTTATAAAGAGATCTCACTGCAATAATGGTGTATGTAGAGATTAAAGAAGATCCCTTATTTTTCCCAGGAATAAATAATACTTTATAAAATTGCTTTCACATCTGGCAGTATTAATATCTTTTCAATTAAATGAATTTTGAAATGTTTTTATTTTGCTAATCACTTACTATTAATAGTAAGAAACCAATATTTACTAAGTACTGTCTGTCAAAAATAACCAAAAAATTCACTTTTTTATATTGTCTATATATTTTTATGCCATTGTAAGGAAAGTATCATTATTATCATTTTATAAGTGAGGAAACTAGGGCTTAGGTACAGTAAGGCCAATAATGTCAGCTTCCTAATATGTAACCAGAGTGAAAATTCGAACGACAATCTGAGTTCATTGTGTTGATTTTTACCTGTCAATTAAATGACATGTATGAAGAATAACAAGTCTGTGAGCCAGAAAATAGCAATAGAAATTATCAAAATAATTCACATTTTAATGATAGAGAGAATGTGATGTATCTAAAATAAAAACTAATTTTTACCCTATAAGTATTATAGAATTCAGTTAAATAAAAAAATTAACAAGAATGAAAACACGTTTTTTCAATAAAAAGCAAGGAAATAAATTTATAGCTACCTCTTTTTTTCAAATTCAAAATTCATTTATTGTAAAAATTAGAAAACTAAAAACAAAGAAAACCTCTTTAATCTGATAAAATGATAGCAAACATCCTGTTTAATGGGGAAATACTAAAAGATTTTCCCTGAAGTTAGGAACAAGAAAAGGATGCCAGCTATCAACCTTTTCTATTCAACAGTGTACTAGAGTTCTATGATGTAAGGTAATCAATCAACCAAGCAACCAAAAGAAAATAAAAATATAAGCAATGAAAAGGAACGGATAATACTGTTTTTATTTGCAGGTGTATGTTATGCTAAAAATCCAAAATGATATACAAATAGAAAAAAATAAAATTAATAAATGAATTATACAGCTACCTCTTAAGTAAGACATTTTCTGGATCACTGGTGTTGAAGGGCACAGCTTTTGATAAGTCACTAGTTGAACATGTAGTACATTTGTAATGTAAGAATAAAAAGGAAATAAAAGTAGAAATTCCAGGGAATAAGTCAGGGACAAAAAGAATCCTCTTTCTGTAGTTCAATCAATGAAAATCTTAATGTAAAGTAGATATGCATGGAGACATGAAAGGAAAGAGGTCTAGGAATTTGAGACTACAGTAAACTCAGGGATATGATACAGTCTCAGGTATTTCTGACATATCTAACAGTCATCATGATCATGAAAATAATGATAAAAATAACTACTATTATGAGGGATACCTATCATTGAACCCAACTTAATGCAGTGTTAAGAATATAGGTTCTTGAGTCTGAAGGCCTAGGTTTGAATAAAGCTCTGACACATATTATTTCTGCAACACAAATAAACTTTCAATTAAGTTAATTCTGAATTTTTTTATTTTGATAATCATTTATTATTAATAGATAAAAAATATTTACTAAGCATTACATATCTGTCCAAATCACTTCACTTTTTCTGTCTCAACTTCCTAATTCTTGAAAGCATCAATCCAGCCAAAGTACTCAGGTGACTTGTCTGGGTCTCTCTGGAAAAAACAAGACTCTGTAAACATTTACAACAAATTCACTGTCTTCGAGACCTCACCCTAGTATAAAAGGAAGAAAGCTTGAGTAATCATTTTTAAATTTAGACTATAAAAATATGTTTATACTCAGTAAATTGTTATACTACAAAGTGGGCCAATATCTAACTAGAAGTCAGAAAGCTTGTTTTCTAGACTTTCTACTTCTAGTCAACTTCTCTGACTCTGAAGAAATTATCCTGCTTGAAATGATAACAATGCCCTTATTTCTCATTCTTCAAGAATCCCTGTTTTTTTCCGTTTTCTTCTCTCCTACTTAAGAGAGCACAAGGAGAGTTGTGTTTTATCTACACTCTGTGATTTTGTGTCTAGAAACATCTGTGGAGATGGTAGACATTGATTTGGTTCCATTTCTGAAGCAAAAAATGTACCTTTTATCTGATCAAAGGGAATAAGATATTCACAGTGATCCCTGCTGGCTTTGACTCCAAATTATTCATGCAGACAAAAGGTAATAAAAGGTTCAGATACTTTGTAGATTACTTAACCTAAAACTTTCATATTTTAAAAGAGAAAAATGTCGCCCCCAGGATTAAGCATATAGAATTTCTGAATGGTTAGTGAGAAATCAAGGTCACAGCTATTGAATAGAAGGCCTGGAAAGGGTCTCCTGAGTTTTAGTTAATAATGGTTCCATTTTTCTCAATGTATCCTAGTTACTGATAGTAGAAACATACTGCCACAGACTAATTTTAAAATAAATTAATATGTGTGTATGTGTACATACTGTAAAATGATACCATAAATTATAAATTAGACATTTTTGAATTCTAAAGATCCACCATTATTTGAATATATAAAATTGAAAAAAGATAGTATGCATAATAAAAGCTCCCTAATAAATATTTATTAAATGAATGGAGGCACTGTGTATCAATGCTTCTTAGTAATGATGTATGCAATACATGGAGGAATTTGGAAGCATATCAAGATTTCATAAAATGTGAATTAAAGACATATGTTCTATCAGCATCATATTTTAACATGAATAGAATAGAACCTTTACAAAATTCAAAACACATTATTTGGGAAAACTTCATATTTTTCTTGAGTAGATTATTAAAAGTTAAATTATAAAATTGTAAAGCCAGTCATTTAACTTAATTTAAATAACAATTGTAAAAAGTTATCAAGGGCTTCCCTGGTGGCGCAGTGGTTGAGAGTCCGCCTGCCAATGCAGGGGAAACGGGTTCACGCCCAAGTCTGGGAGGATCCCACATGCCGCGGAGCAGCTGGGCCCGTGAGCCATGGCCACTGAGCCTGTGCGTCCGGAGCCTGTGCTCCGCAATGGGAGAGGCCACAATAGTGAGAGGCCCACGTACCGCAAAAAAAAAAAAAAAAAAAAAAAAAAGTTATCAACATTCAGATACATATAACCTGTGGAGTTGTGTATATTTTGGCAATATAGAAATAATAGCAGTTAAATATCTTCTATTATAGCCATTTAATTTAAAATAATCCACAAGTATAGAATTGTTTATATTTTAATTAAAATTCTTAGTAATTAAGATATAATAGTTTCCAAAATATATCTTCTATCTGAGTCATCACAAAAATAAATGAATATTAAGACTACTTTTTAAAATTTATTTTTAGTTTTCCCACACTTGATAACATATTTAATCTCTGATATACTTTAGAATTTCCTTTTCACATATCTCTACCACACATTATTTAAATGAAGTAAATAAAATTTCAGGTAAGATTTTGGTTATAGATTCTTTCACTTCCCATTGAAAAGTTTATTAAAAAGATAATAAGATGGAAAGTTAAATACCTTTGAAACTAGAAATATCAATACAAATCTTCCTGTTTTGGGTGGACTTTCTACCTTCCAAGGAATGATGAAGAAGTACTGCCATTTAGGAGATGAACAGGCAAGAAGAAAGAATTTTTATCTCTATCCATACTTTAAATTATTCACAGAGCACATGAAATTATATCATGTCCCATAATGTGCAAGATCAGATTTAAAAAATCACATATATTGGTCCCAAATACAAAAAAGTGTTTTTATCCTTAACTTTCTTTTTTTTCTTTTTTTTTTTTTTGCAGTACGTGGGCCTCTCACTGTTGTGGCCTCTCCCGTTGTGGAGCACAGGCTCCAGACGCACGGGCTCAGCAGCCATGGCTCGTGGGCCCAGCTGTTCTGCGGCATGTGGGATCTTCCCAGACCGGGGCACAAACCCGTGTCCCCTGCATCGGCAAGCGGACTCTCAACCACTGTGCCACCAGGAAAGCCCCTTAACTTGTATTTTTAAACTCTAAAAAATCAATAAAAGATTTTGTCATACAAAAACAGGTGAAGACCATGGCCAGATGTTAATCTGAACAGAAACGCAAATTGCTAGCAAACATGAAATATTCAATCTGCTAGTATTAAAATTATTCAAAAGTAAGGTAAAATGAAGATAATATTTTAGGGCTCTTTTTTTGTTGTTGCTTTTATGAAGGCATGATGAAACACATATTCTTACATACAGATACTGGGATTTTAAAACATAACTTTCTAGAAAGCAATTAGACATGTATATCAAGAATCTTGAACTAGATACACTTTTTTGATTCAATAACTTCATCCTCTAAATCATTTAAAAGGTCGTTTCAAGAAAGTGAAAGGGATTTATATTCTATAATATTCCTACATGTTGGAAAAGCATCTAAATGAATGAAAGAAAGAAAGAAAGAAAGAAAAAGAAAGAAAGAAAAGAAAAAGAAGAAAGAAAGCTAAGTAAATTGTTATTCATAATTGATAATATCAGTATTTTCAAAGAATTTGTGTTGGCATTGGTAAATTTATTTAAAAATGAAATGTAGACAAGAGAAGGAAGAGAGAGAACAGCATTTCAGATTGGATACTAAGTTTCTTAAATTGCATTTTTTATAAAACATTTAAGCACAAGAATGATAACATTGCCCAAAGCAGTATGGTATTGCCATAAAAAACAGACACATAGGTCAGTGGAAAATAATAGAGAACCCAGAAATAAATTCACAAATATATGGTCAACTAATTTATGACAAAGTAGCCAAAAATATACAATGTGGAAAGAACAGTCTTTTCAATAAATGGTGTTGGGAAAAATGGACAGACCCATGCAAAAGAATGAAACTATACCACTACCATAAACCACACACAAAAAAATAACCCAAAATGGATTAAAGAGTTGAATATAACACCTGAAGCCATAAAACTCCTAGAAGAAACCATAAAACTCCTAGAAGAAAACATAGGTGGTAAACTTCTTGATATCAGTCTTGAATATAATTTTTCAGATTTGACAAAAGCAAAGGCAAAACAAAAGCAAAAATAAACAAGTGGGACTACATCAAACTAAAACTTCTGCACAGCAGAGGAAGCCATCAACAAAATGAAAATGCAACCTATTGAATGAAATAAAACATTTGCAAATCATATATCTGATAAGGGGTTAATATCTAAAATATACAAAGAACACATACAGCTTAATATCAAAAGAATAAACTGATTTAAAAATGGGCAGGGGATCCCAATAGACCTTTTTCCAAAGAAAACATACAGATGGCCAACAGGTACAAAAAAAATATGCTCAACATCTCTAATCATCAGGGAAATGCAAATCAAAACCTCAATGAGATATCACTTCACATCTGTTAGAATGTTAGAATGTGGAGGAAAGGAAACCCTTGTGCACTGTTGGTGGGTATGTAAATTGGTGCAGCCATTATGGAAATCAGAATGGAGGTTCCTCAAAAAATTAAAAACAGAAGTACGTTTTGATCCAGTATTTCCTCCTCTGGGTATTTATGTGAAGAAAACAAAAATACTAACTCCTAAAGATATATTCACTGCTATGTTCATCACAGCGTTATTTACAACAGCTAAGATATGAAACAACCTAACTGTCCATTTACGGATGAATGGATAAATAAAATGTGGTATGTACACATGATGCAACATTATTCAGCCATAAAAAAGAATGAAATCTTGCCATGTGCAACAAAAAGGATGGACCTGGAGAGCATTATGTTAAGTAAAATAAGTCAGACTGAGAAAGACAAATACTGTATGAATTTACTTATAAAAGAAAACAATGAAAAAAAAATGAGATCAGAGGTGGGGGATGGGGGCTGAACAAAATGGGTGAAGGGGATCAAAAGGTACAAACTTCCAGTTATAAAATAAATAAGTCATGGGAATGTAATGTACAGCATAGTAACTAAAGTTTATAATACTGTATTCCATATTTGAAAGTTCCTAAGAGTTCCTAAATCTTAGAAGTTCTCATCACAAAGAAAAGAAAATTTGGCAACTATACATGGTATTGGATGTTAACTCGACTTATAACAGTGATTATTTTGCTAATTATACAAATATCAAATCATTGTTGTAGCCCTGAAATTAATATGTCAATTATATCTCAATAAAAAATTTAAAATATAAAAATAAATAAAACAGTATCTGGCATTTAGTAAGCCCTCAAAACAAAATGAAACATAAAGAATAACATTGCTTTTCTAGTGAAAAGCTTGTGATTTTAATTTATAGAAAACATTATTTTTACATTTATTAAATTTATTACAAGTATTTGTATAGTTCAGTATTAAAAAGTTAATAAAATTAATGGTACACAGTTACGGAAACAATGAATTCATGAATATTCATTTTAATGAACATTAACATCAGTTGTAATGAAGTACAAAAATCTGTTTTATATATAATTGCAAAGAGAATATATTAAAATAGTTTTAATAATAATACACCCTTCATCTTGATTTATGATATAAATAAAACTGGAAAAGTGATTAGATAAGATTAGTTGAAAATACAGATATAATATTGCCTTTGCATATATAGAGTTTGGACACACTTTAAACATTAAACAAATAAAGAAATAGTAAGGCACTATTTCATACACAAAAATCCACAGGATTTACACTTCCTATTCTCTAAAAAAGATGAAAGCAAGCAAGAGAGGAAAAAGAGACTGAGAGAAAATAATGGAAATATGGAGAAAGCATAAAACAAGGTTACAGAAATATGAACATATCAATTAACAAAATAAATATACATTCAAAAAGACTGTACATTGAAATGACATCTGAATACTCATGAGTCAGTTTCTTCTTCCTACCTATGTAACTAAAATCTCAAGGGAAAGAAAAATGCAAAGAAACATACTAAGAATCAAAATGAAGAAGAAAAATTACATGTCCACATGGGGACATGTGTGGGTGTGTGTGTGTGTGGAATAACTAACACCTGTCTCTAATAACCTACCAGTCTAATGACATACCAGTCTATGTTTGTTGTTCTAGTCTTAATTTTTGGTGTTTTCCAAATGTTTAGTAATGAGCATATGCAATTTTTTAAATGGGAACAAAACAATCCTATAAATATAAATTTGTTCAATATCCCTTGGTGTAAAAAATAGGTATTTCCCACATAAAAATCAATCTAAGCCTGATAGAGATCATTTACAGGGTGGAAAGATGTTCAGTATCTGTTAATATTTGGGAGATCTTTGGACTCTGAAGTCTAATCCAGATTAGAGAAATTTGGGAAGGTCATACTTGTATTCAGTTTTTTCTTAACTATTGAGATTCTTTGTCTAAGATTTTGTGGTCCCTTTTGAAGAAGGGTATCTTCACTCCCTCATTCTAAGTTTGGACTGGGAAGTATTCTGCCATATATATATAGCCTCCTTACCCAAGACACATAGCTTTACCATGAGAATAGGGCTCAAATTTCCCAAATCCAAAACTTCCCATGTTAGTATCAGGGAAGCTAAACTTTGTTTAATTTACTAAGAGCCACTTTGCCCTTATTCAATACACAATACCAGTTAACATTCAGTCCCCAACCCCAGAGTGGGGGATGTTTATAAACTTAGGAAAGGGAGACTCACCTGTCAGATGGATGAGGGACACAATATGGTTACAGAGTCAGTCATACAAGGCATCTGCAAGTCAAAGTCCTATAAGACCCCTCTATTTGATGGAATTTGGGGAGGTCCTGGGAAAAATGGGCAGGAGAGAGGCACTCAGGGCCTTTGGAGTAGTGACTATTAATAATACCTGTGGAAATACTTTCAGAATGTAATGCCCAGTATCCACATGTACTTGTTGGAGATCAATTTTTCCCACCTATCTTGGACTGAGAAACTCAATTCCCTTGAATGAGTCTGAAAAACAGCCAACCACTGAAATAAAAGGCAAAACCATAGGGGCTTCCCTGGTGGCGCAGTGGTTGAGAGTCCCCCTGCCGATGCAGGGGACATGGGTTCGTGCCCCGCTCCCGGAAGATCCAACATGCCATGGAGCGGCTGAGCCCATGAGCCATGGCCACTGAGCCTGCGCGTCCGGAGCCTGTGCTCCGCAACAGGAGAGGCCATAACAGTGAGAGGCCCGTGTACTGCAAAAAAAAAAAAAAAAAGCAAAACCATCGTACCAATCAAGTCTTTTAAAAATCTTACTAGCTTACTCTGATTTATTTTGCAAATGATAAAATAGACAACCCCAAATTTAATTTAGATGTCATTTATAATAACTCCCTAACTTTGTTTAAAACTTAGATGCAATTTACATGGTGATGGGATTACAGCATCTGATTTTTCTGTCATATATAAGGTAAAATTATAACATTCAACTAGGTCTATGTTCACCTGAAAATGATGTTTCTGTTCACAGTTATTTTAGATTTTCCTGCTGAATTACAAGTGTAGTCTAAAATGAAAGCATAAAAGTTTTTAGGAACATAATTTTAAATATTCATTTCATGTCATAATAGTGTTTATAAAAATCAGAATATTTTGAGACATTATTCAATTGTTTATCATTCAGTGTTTGTGTTGTCCCTATGAATGATGACAATATCTGTTGGTACTTCCAAATCCCTTAACTTCAAAATGGAACAATTTCAAATGATTGAACATAATGTGTGTCTAACCACGAAGAATCTAGAGAGTGAGGTGCGATCTAGGGATCCTAGAACAGGATCAGAAAGGGTGAATTTTATTAATAATTTTTCTCTTGACCCCGGTCTGTCAATTTAACCTCACTGTTCCCTAGTATTGATATCGGTACCAGTGTGATTAATAATATAGGAGTTAATATTATCTAGATAGATCAGCAAATGTATAATACCAGAATTTCATAGAAAAATTACCTTAAAATAAATATAAACTTACACTTACCCACCTAGGTAAAAACAAGGAAAAAGCATAGATTATATGCTTAAATCTAAAATCAATGTTTAGAATTTTAATAAACCATCCTCCTTTTCACATGTTTTAATTCTCTTTTCTCTTGGTGTTCCAAATATATTCTTTGAATTTTACTTTGTCGTTGATGACAACTTACAAAAATAACAACTGACCCTATGACCACCAATTAAGGCTAACTGTAGGCAACCTGACACTTTCGTTCATTTTCATTAAAAAAAAACACATAATTTGGGAGAGTAAATCAGGCTGAAATTAATAGCATAGACATATAATTTCCTTAAAGATTTCGCATATCTAGAGCCTATAAATAGGTTGCATGCAAAATGTGTACTAAAATAATGTGGCTCGAAATAACACAACTTCAGCTTTACTATCCTGCAGTAATCATGGCAATGATCTAATAGACTTAACCTGAGAAAAAATGTTTTATATAAACTTTTCATTTTTCTTAATGCTCCATTTTGCCTCAAAGCATCAGAAGCATGCACAACAACATAAATCCTAGTTACATTTGAGTATGGTTGAATTAAAATGCAAGTGTCTAGGAAACTAAATGTAAATAAGTCAGAATCTCCTGGTAATATGCTCTAGGCTGTTTCAGTGTCTAAGGTCTGGTCTGATAATCTCTGCCTAAACCACAGAAACTCAAGATAACTTATTTGTATTTTAATGTATATAAGAGTGCTTTGCTATCAGGAGTGCAGTGTCCATTTTTGTGTACAGAGATATTTTTAATGTGTATTTCCTGGTCTCAACACTAATGGTTCTGCTTCAATAGCCAGTGAACATAGCCAACAAACAGCATGGATTATATATAGGCTTCCGCCAGTACACTTGTTCAAGACCCAGCAAATGTTAGGGCCAGGACTGCTCATGGTGACATCATTAAAAGAGTGAAAACATGAGAGTGACTCAGGGTCACTATCCTGTCATGGAAATCAACTGTGCTTGTCTAGTGAATAGGTTCTAGAACAATTTACTTAGGTTGATGGAAAGGTAACACATGCCCATCTTCCTACATGACCCTTGACTTAAAATTTTGAGGTTTTTCCAAATTATATCTATGTCTAACATAGAACATGGGACACAGTAGAATTTATCCCAGTCACAGATGACTGCAGCTATGCCTATATCCAGGTTTCAGAAAACTAATGAAAGAAACAGAGAAGAAAGTATACAATGTCTTTATGAATCCAGGGACTTCAACTTCAGTTGAGTCCTTAGTGCTGCTAATTAGTCTTCACTTTCATGGTTTGTTCTCATTCACATTCTACCCATCAGTATATCAAAAGTTTTTCTCACACCTTTGAATGCCAATTCTTTTGCCTCATCCTTCAGTCTTAAGGAGGACTTTCCTTCTTAACACTTCCTTCTAAGAATGAGAAAAGTGTCAGAGGAAATATTACCAAATGCTCTAGATACAAAGAAACACACCTACATTTCCATACAACATGTCTCCTTCTGAATAGCATTCCTTCATGTATTCAAAAGGGTTTATCAAACTATTAAATTTTCAATCCTTTCCTCTCTCTCTCTCATAGTTCTTTGTCATTAGTTTCTGGTATAAAAATAAATATTACAAAAACGTCCTTTAATCCTACATACTCCTCAAAGATATTTGTATAGGTTTTCTCTATTTTCCAACCTTCCCTTTATTCTTCATGCACTACACATTTCTTAGTTTCTTAGTCTATAGAAACTACTCTTATCTAAGACACCAATCACTCTTTCCTAGTTCTCAATTTACACCTCATGTGAATTTAGACAGTATTTGGCACTGTTAACCATTCTTCTTCCTTATGTCACCATAAATTCTTGCCTTCTATAGCACCATACTCCTACTTTTCTTACTAGATATTTGACCCCCTTTTTCATTCTATCTTCTGGTTACATTTTTTCTTTGCCATTTTAATTTAGGAACATCTTGGAGATCAACTCCGAGTGCTCTTCAGATCTCATACATTCTCCCTATATAATCTCATCAATCATATATATAACTGTAGTTGTCAACTACAGCAAGGGTCAGCAAACATATTCTAGAAAGAGCAAGAAAGTAAATAATTTAGGTTTGTGAGCGATATGATCTCTGTCTCATCTATTCATCTCTGCTCTCGTGGTATGAAAATAGCCATAGACAATACCTAAACAAAGTCTATGATGTGTTCCAATAAAACTTTATTTACAAGATAATCGGCAGACCAAATCTGTCCTACAGGTAGTATTTTGCACTCTAGTGTACTATAATCTTGTAATTCACAAAATTTATGAGCTTCAGAACTGAATTAGTGAAATAACCGGACACATGATTCATTTTACTTTAGTCAGCCACATCTATTTCACTCACTGTGCTGGAAGCAGTGATATCATTAGTTCTTTCCCGTTTAAAAGCCTTCCATATCTCCTAATTTCCTCAAACACTGAACACGGTTTACCCTTAACTGTCACTGCTTCCCTTGGACTTAACTGTTGCCAATTTTATATTTCAACCTATTCTTGAATAATAGCGGGAATCTTTCTTATCTGTCGACTATTTGTATGAAATTTTATCTGTTTTCATTGAGGGATCATCTGTTTTTTATTCTTTTCTTGTCTGTTTTTTACCTTTAAATTTGCTTTTTGTTTTTGTTTTCTTAATTCCTAATACCAACCCTTGCATATAATGACCATTTAATAATTTCTTTGCAAATGAATAAATTTTTGTTATACATTTTATAGAAATATTTAACTTTTAGAAGTCCATAAAAATCTAATAAACTCACACAAAATACATTAAGATTAAGCTGTAATAATTACCTCACAATTAATTAAGGGTGATACTGGAAGGCTGAGTTCCTAGAGACACTTATGTAATTGTTCATTATTCTATGTTAATCAGAGTACACCTCTTTATGCAAAATGTTTAATACTTTAGTAATTTTAATATTTAAAACCATTTGTAATACTTCTGAAATTTTTACTGGGAAAGATAAGAAGAAATTTGGTATTTATTCATTAACTCTATGCAGTTAATTTTAATTATATAAAATGTATTTCCATTTTTATATAGCCAAACTGGAAAACTAAAATAGCATTTTCTGTAAAGTATTTTTCTTTTTTTATTACTGTTAAGAACATCTTAGTTTTGTATAACATCAATCACTTAAATGTTCAATAAAATAAAATGTGTTAATTTTTTTTCACTTTACAATCATTTTAAATTTATTATTTGGAAGTTCCAATTTATGTTATCATTACAAATCTTCCAAGAATTTATAAATTTTCATACATGGTGGTATAATAAATAACTACTATGTGTTCAGAATATTCTAAATTTCTATTTGTACTTTATCCTGGTATTTTGCTTTAAAATGTATTTCAAAAGTGGCTAACACAGTAGTCCATAAAACCTGGGTAATGTTGTCTGTCTAGCTAGATAGGCAGTTGCCCATAAACTGAAATTTAACATCATCAGTTAATTATCATTTAGGCTTTGGTTCCCAGAATTGCCCTATAAATTTAATTTGTTTATTATAGATAGATTAGAATTGAGTACACTAACATATTCTGGCAAAGTCACAAGAGACTAATATTTAAAACAGTATACCCACATATTAATTTACAAGGAGAGTTACAACTGCTAGTTAAACTGGTATTTAACTTGCTATTTCTCTTGACAAAGAAACTTCATAAGAATAATATTTGGTGAGCTTGAAAACAGAATATGGGGATTTCTTTACATGAGTTGAATGTTCAATAGGACTAGGCCAAGATTTACTTATGGATTAGTACTCACAAGAAGGTAGCCAGCCTCCAAGGAAGAATATGTTGCTTTCTTAGGACAGTACATAATTTTTTAACATTTATTAGATTATATTGAGACCCCATTAGACATATGTTCCTCCTATTTGCCTGCAAGCCCCTCAAGCACTTTTAAAAATCTGTCTGTAAAACTGGAAAATAACTCTAGTAGCCAATCCATAAATGTTGAACTAAGCTTGACGGTTCTAAAATGGGCTCACAAATGTTAGCCTCCTGAAATCTTCTACACATCATATTCTTTTTTAGAATTCACAATTCCATTTAAATATTATAGACTCTGAAATCTTGGGACCAAGAAATCATTTTTACACTGTTTATGCCAAAATTTCTACAGCATATTTAATCATGGGCTCATTTTTTGGCTGGGCATCTAATAAATAGAGCTCACAACACGATAATCAATTGGTTGGATCTGCCTCCGGGTTATGCTTTTTAAGGATATATTTGCTTGTATTTAGGATATTTAATATAAATTTAATATATTCATTTTCTCTTAAAAAATGTTGATTTGTGATACTGAGTCCACGTCCAGCATGACAACAACCAGATGGGGCTGAATATTAGCAAATTTTAGAAAGAAAATACAGAGAATAAGAATAAACTTTCATGTTCACCAGAGTTCTTAGCACTCCTAATTGTATAGTATTTGTCCAGACTCATTCACTTATGATATTGTCTGGTAACTGTGTTTGTGACCCCTGTAATTCAATGATATCAGTTAATAAAGTTTTTCATGGTACTAGATTTTTGAAACAACGCAGTAGATAATCTCTAAAATTTCTTAAAGCACCAAAGATATGACTACATAAAGCTTGAGTTTTCTTTAATGAGAAATTATGGCATACTCGCTCAGTCTGATGGAGACTTATTTTGCCTGGATTACAAAAACAGTTTGATCTTTTCTTTGTAAATACAGTGAAATAATTTTTCTTTAGAAAAATCAAAAATGATGGAATTCTGTAGGGAGGCAAGGAAAAAAGCATGCTGTAACAGTGATTGAGGATCCCAGAGTAGCTGCCCAAGACAACTGCTAAGGCTTCTTTTGTCAAGGAGGTTCTGCTAGTCTCAGATAAGTACTTTGCTCTTAGCTTCAGAGGATAGAGGTAAATTATGAAGATGAACTTGGGTACATAGTCTTCTGTATTAGTTAAGGTTAAGACCAGAGGTCTCAAGCATGGAGGTTGAATCCTTAGCTGTCTGTTTTATCTTTGGTTATGATCCAGTCATGTGGGACTTTGAGAATCTTAGAACTGTTTATTAAAATGTATGTTATATCTAACAGCATAAGAAAATGTGAAAGAAATGAATGCAGGCATGCAAAAGAATTGAATAGATAATAGTCACTCTTTAAATCAAAATATATAGTGAGGTAAGTGGAATTGATTTTGTTATTATCCTTTTTTCTTACCTCCAGGTAAACTTTGTTAAAAATCAGATAAGTGTTGCAGGATTAATTTGTTTTCTGTTGGAAAAAAAAGTGCTATTCTAATTATGGAAATATTTTTCATAGTTCAGCAGCTGAGATATGAGAGAAGACAGACTAAAAGATGACAAAAGAACAGTCAGGTATTCTGGAGGTAAATCTAACAGACTGATACTACATTTTTCATCCTTCCTGCTTTTTGCCTTTTTGTCCTCTCCTCCCTCCCTCCCTCCCTCTCTCCCACTCTCTCTCCCTCCCTCTCTCCCTCCCTCTCTCCCTCCTCTTTCTTTCCTTTTCATCCTTGCTTCTTTTGTGCCCTTTATTTTGTTACACTGCTTAAGACTAGATGTTTCCTGTGTGTCAGAACTGGTTTGGGGCATTGACAGTGAGATTGTGCCTTGCAGGCAATTAAGAAAGTATTAAAAAGGGCACATTCAAGGCTGACCAACTGCTATATACCTCATCTGCAATTTAGCATATACAGAAAGGCCTCTGGTTAGAATCAAGGGACTATGTCTTCCCATTTTATCTTTGGCTGTTATGAATGACCCATAATTGTTTTTGAAGACTGAAATTTCCCCTGGGAATGCCCTGTGCCTATCAGAGATGCAGAAAACTAATGTTTTCTGTAATATTAATCTCTGTTAATTATATATCTCCTCATAACTTTGAGTTACTATTGTGGGTAAAGAAAGGAGGCTGAAACCTGCATGTTTTCAGTATTTCCAGGAATGGGACAATAATAGTTAATTTAAGTAGTGCTGTTGATCAATTCAATAATTTAGTTTGAACGGTCACTTTCGGAAAGAGTTCATTACTTTCAACACAATTGGACTGTAAAGTTAAAAAATATACATATTCATTAAAACAGAAGGAATATTAGCCCTATTTTACCTTTGATAAGTACTCAAAAACAGCAGGATGTTTATCAGACATAACTATATATGATACAATGTTATGGATTATAGTAGGAGGTAAAGGGAACATTCTTGAATGATAGAGAAGGTTATATACCCGTCATAATCTCAGTTAAATTTGTCACTCCTTACTTAATAATAGTTAAAATCTGAATACATAATGATTGCTATTTAAAACTCATTTTTTAATACTGACCTTTAAACTTGACCAAATATTAAGAGAAAATTAGCTACTTGGATTGTGTGAGATTTTATAACTGACCCTATTTTAATAAACAATTGATACACAATTAAACAAATCATTGATGAAAAGCAGTAATGGTGGCTTGCCACATAAATAATTAGGATATAATTACTTTCAAATAATTATTTTCGAATAGTAGTTTTCGAAACCAAAGAGCATATTAGTTTAAGCATTCATAGATCAGTATTTCAATTTGAGGTTAAACTTTCTTCAGTCCCTAAAATGAAATTCCATATGAATTTAATTTAGATGCTGTTATTAAATATTTTATGGAATAAAATTCTTTATATTTATTTTAATGAAGTTGAAAGTATACAACCAAGTCTTTGTTATACTTGAACATAATTTAACTGTGAATAGAGTTATATATAGTGCATGAAGAGGTTATGACTTAAATGTGCTTTTAAGTTTTTTTATTGAGGCAAAATTCATATAATATTAACCATTCTAAAGTGAACACCAAAGTGGCATTTGGTTTATTCACACTGTTGTGCAACTACCATTCTATCTAGTTCTGTTATAGACTGAATTGTCCCACCAAATTCATATGTTGGAGCCATAAACCTCAATGTGACTGTATTTGGAGAGAGAGCATTTAAGGAGGTATTCAAGGTTAAATGAGATCATAGGGTGTGGCCCTAATCCAATAGGACTGGTGTCCTTATGAAAAAAAGAAGTTATACTAGGAGTGTGCATGCACAGAAAAAAGGCCATGTGAAGACAGAGAGAGAAGGTAGCCATCTGCAAGCCAAGGAGAAGAATCTCACTACAAACCAACACTTGCCTGCATCTTGATCTTGGACCTCCAGCCTCTAGAACTGTGAGAAATAAATTTCTATTGTTTAAGCCACCCAGTCTGTGGTATTTTGTTATGGCAGCCTGAGTGGACTAATATAAGTTCCAAAATATTTACATCATTCTAAAAAGAAACCACATACCAATTAAAGAGTTATCTCCTATTCCCTCATTCCCCCAGTCTGTGGCAACCACCAATATATTTTCTATCTCTATGGACTTACTTATTCTGGATATTTAATATAATATGAATATTGTATGTGAACTTTTTGTCTGGCTTTCTTCATTAACATAACTTTTTTGAAGTTCATCCATGTTGTCACATGCTTCAGTACTTTTTATGGGTTTAACTGTGTCCCCAAACAAGACATGTTGAAGTGTTAATCTTAAGTAAAACAGAATGGGGACTTATTTGAAGATAGAGCCACTGCAGATGTAATTAGTTAAGGTAAGGTCATACTGGAGTAGAGTGGACCCTTAGTCCACTATGACTGGTGTCTTTATAAGAAGACAATGTGAAGATACAAGGAGAGAACACCATGTGATGACAGAGTCAGAGATTCAAATTACACACTACAAGTCAAGGAATGACAAGGATTTCTGGCAATACCAGAAGTTAAGACACAGGCATAGAAAGGGTTCTCTCCTAGAGATTTTGAGAGAGTGTGGTCTTGTCAACTTCTTGATATATTCTAGCCTCTAGGACAGTCAGAGAATAAATTCCCATTGTATTGGGTCACCCAGTTTATGGTAGTTTGTTATGGCAGCCCTAAGAAATTAATACAGGTTTTGATACTGGAAAGTAGGTTGTAGCTATACAAATACCTGAAAATGTGGAAGTGGTTTTGGATTTGGGTAACGGTAATGAATGGAAGGTTTTTGAGGTGCATAATAGGAAAAAACCTAGACAGCCTTGAAAAGACTGTTCATAGAAATTTGGATGTTAACAATGATTCTAGCAGTCTCAGGAGAAAAAGAAAGCTATAGAGGAAGCTTCTATCATCTTAGAAAATACATATATGATAGTGAACAGAATCATAGAAAAATGAATATTTTAAGTTCTTAGATGAGTTCTTAGAAAAATGAATATTAAAAGTTCTTCTGATGAGATCTCAGATGGAAATGAAGAACGTGTGATTGGAGACTGGAGAGAAGATGATCCTTGTTATAGTGGCAGAGAACTTGGATGAATTATGTTCTACTGTTTTGTAAAAAGTAGAATTTGTAACTGATGAACTTGGATATTTTCCTGAGGGGATTTTCAAGCAAAGTGTGGAAGGCATGGCCCAGTTTCCCCTTGCTGCTTATAGAAAAATGTGAGAGGAAATATAAATTGAAGAAGAAACTGCTAGGCAAAAAAGAGTCTGCACTTGATGATTTATAAAATTATCAGCCTATTCGGAATACCTTGATCTAGAGATAGCCTTAAGTCTGTGACTGGACAAACATTTGAAAAAGAGGTTGTGTGTAACTTATGGATTCAATTGTCCATCTCAGCAGAAGCCAGGAATAGAGATGTGTTTGTCCAGGAAGAATCTGTGGAGAATCCTTGTATCTAATGGTGTGGATTTCCAAAATACCCACAGAATACAAACAAGGAATGATCGAGGTTTTTGAGAATTTTGTATCAGCAGAAACACTGCCAGCTCATTGAAAGGAGCAGAGATGGGATGAAATAAAAGAAGAATGACACTGAGGACACAGATTCAAGGACCTGGGCCAACAGGACCTTCTTGGTTCTGGAGAGTGGAGCCACCACCCCAGGTGTCACTCAACTACATCTTCACATTGCTTTCTTCTCTGTGTGTGTGTGTGTGTGTGTGTGTTCTCCCTCTGCATCCCTCTTGCAAGGATGACATTTAGGTTCATCTAGATAATTCAGGTTTTTCTTCTTAATTCAAGATCTTTAATTTAATCACATTTGCATAGATGTTTCACACACACACACACAATAAGGTGATATTTATAGTCTTCAGGAATTAGGAAACAGACAAATATTTGTGAGCATTTATCAGCCTGCCACAGCTGGATTTCATCATCAAATACATTTTCAAGGAGGACAAATGGATAATATACTATATGAGCCCTAATTTGAGTATAAGTAGCTGCTAATGTTCAAATGGCTTTTATAAATATTATGTCATTTGTTTTAAATTTATTACATTGAATAGCAACTTCATTGGTTATAACTTTCAAGACCATGACTTTCATGTTTCTTCTAAGTACTGTGTTGTTACTAGCATGTACTCTGACGATGACTATGGCAAAAAAGAAATTAAGAAGAGCTTAATTTTTGTCCTTCTAAGGTTTTTGACTCATATATATGTATATTATATTTCAGGTAAATTACTATTCAATGTTTTTCTCTCTTGCTGTATATTTTTTACAATATATATCTATATATCTAAAATTTTACCTCTATCTATACATAGAACTATATTAGATCTACATTTATACCACAAAAGTTCTTGTATTCTGTAGATTTAGGTCTTCACTTATAAAAGTCTTCATCTATTCTATCTTTAAATAGTTATCTCTTTCATTGTATTTTAGAAAAATTTTCATTTGCATCATATATTTTCTTTTCTTCTCAGTGACATCAATTATTTCTTTATATTTTACATTCTTAGTTATCTTTATCAAGAGTTACTTATTTGTCTTTGTTCCTCTATACTTGATTTATTTATTTTTTCTCAAGCTGGTCTTGTCACCAATTTCATTTTCAATAGGATATATTTTACATTCCATTGTTTCCAACAGAGTTCTTATTTACAAAAAGTGTTTGTTATAATATTCATTGTCACTACTAAGCTCTTTACCTCATTATTTTTCAATTCTCAATTTCTTGTGATATACTTTTATCAATTTTTTAGAGCCCATGTAGTGTTCTATGTGTTTGGAAAATAGAAATATTCTGAAATGTCTTTGTTTAAGGGTGTATCTTATGTATATTTTCAACTCTCTTCTCCATGCTATGTTCCTTTTATTTTGCATGTGTGTATGTGTGTGGAAGGGAATTTATAATCTCTGTGAATTCTGTTTGGATCATTCTTGTTTATTAGTCATTTTTAATTGTAGATCATTCCATTTGGATCTTTTACCTTCATTTTTTGAGTTAATATTATGAAAAGGATGCTCTAAGAACATACTAAGTGGCAGACATGACAGCTGAAATATGCAACCTTAGAACATTTTCTCATAGATACTATCATCTTTTTCTTCAGCTTCCTTCAGATATTAGCTTTTCTCACCTTAGGTAAGAATATGTCCTAGATAGTAAGACACAAATATCTTCCTCACTCTCATCATTATATCAGTAAGAACTCTTGAATCAAAAAAAGAAACTTCCATTACTATTCTGAGTAATTCAACCTTGTATAAATCTTGTGTAACAGTTTACTTTTAAGCAGCATAGATACAAACAAATTCACTTTTTAAAATAGGTACCTAGTGAAATGTGTCTTACTATTTCCCTATTATTTCCAATTCTTGTCACATATTTAGAATAATATATGAAATAAAATCCAATAGTGAAGGAAATCTGTGTAATAAGTATGTTTTAAAAATTGTGGAAACACTTAGCATAGCTTTTATGGCCCCTTCTTTGTGTTGATTGAGCAGCCCCAAAATAGCATTTCCCGGGCTTCCCTGGTGGTGCAGTGGTTGAGAGTCCGCCTGCCGATGCAGGGGACACGGGTTCGTGCCCCGGTCTGGGAAGATCCCACATGCCGCAGAGCGGCTGGGCCTGTGAGCCATGGCCATTGAGCCTGCGTGTCCGGAGCCTGTGCTCTGCAATGGGAGAGGCCACAACAGTGAGAGGCCCACATACTGAAAAAAAAAAAAAAGTAGCATTTCCCATACCTGGAACTAAAATAAAGAATCACTATATCTCTAGTAACTGAAAAATCTTATGTAAACCCAGGTCTGAGAGAAAAATAGATAATATATTCAAAAGGAGGATCAAAGAGAGTTTAAAAGAAGGGGCTATTTAAAGTTGTAAGCAGGGTTAAGAGGAACCAACAAGGTATGAAGCTAGAAATAGCAGGTCTTTACCAATCCTAGGTCTGAGGGGTTTGAGGAGGAAGCATCTATAAAGGGGGAAAAGACGACTGAAAGGACTTTCTATCCAACCTCCATTTTCCTGCAAAGCATAATGTCCAAGAGGAAAAAAGAACAGCTGATGCATGTGATAGTCTCCAGGGAACAGAACGTTGCCAAGAATGTGGATTGAAGATTTGAGGGGACAAATGGAGAATGGACCAAATCTGATTTGTATGGACCAGAATCTGATTCGTATTTTAGTTGCATTATTGCTTGTCTTTACTTCTGTATTCTACAAGAATCCAATCAATCCTTGCTAGTTAAAACTGTGGTATTGCTCACAATCTCATCTATTCAATAAGTATACATTGTTGATGGTAATGATAACATCCTCTAAGATGGTCATTGATAATAAAAATAAAATTAAATTATTATATTAATGTCTGGATTAATGATGTATAGAATTGTCAAAACAATTTGTATACTTACAAATTTGTATATTTTTTCAGCAACTGTTTATGAATGCTCACTTTATTCCAGTCCCAAGCCTAGGAAGAGAAGAACAAAGAAGCATAGAATTTAAACTTAAGCCATGTTACCAAGAAGCTTTCATTTTGCAGTCAGTGATAGCAGACAAATCAAGTAGTCAAACAAATAATCCAGGCAAAGAAAAGTGTAAGAGCAAAGCCCCCAAGTAGAAAATAACTGTATTTGTCACATGGATAAAAAGGAGGGTGTTATTGATGAAATATAATGATCAAGAGAGACTATGGTACAAAATAAAGTGTAAGAGTCAGGCAGGGGCCAGACCATGAAGGACATTTATTATAGGCTCTGGAAAAATACTTGTAACTTTTAAAAACCCAATTGGAAACTATTGAACAATTCTTAAGCAGGGAAGTATTAATACTTATACTATATTTTTTAAACTAGTTGTATAAAGTACTGTGGCTATGATGGAGGGTAAAATATAGAAGCAAAGACTTAAGAGGACATGGTGATCATAAAGAAAAGGAACGAGAGCTGCTACAAAAAGGAGGGTAGTAATAGAAACGTAAAGTGGACATTTTAGAGATAAATTTAGAGGTAGAACTCCCAGAAGAATCAAGAACACTGCCTTGGACTTCATCAAAATTTAAAATGTCTGCTCTTCAAAAGACTTCATTGAAAGAGAAAAAGACAAAGTACTTGCAAATGATATACTTGATAAGAGATTTATATTGAAATAAACACAATCAAAACTAAACAATAAGAAAACAAGAAACTCAATAAATAAATTGGGCATAATTTATTTATTAGTGAATTGATAACTTCAACAAAGAATATGTACGAATCACAAATATGCATATGTAACTGCTAAACATCCTTAGCCATTAAGAAAATGCAAAATAAAACCATGATGAGATACCACTATATATTTATAAAATTGGCTTATATTAAAAAGCCTGACCATATCAAGTGCGGACAAGGATATAGAGGAACAGGACCTCGTAAGACTGTTGGTAGGAATGTAAAATGTTAGAACCACTTTGGAAAACAGTTTTACAGCTTCTTAAAAATTTGAAAATACAGCTTTCATATGCTTCAACTATTTTACTCTAAAGTATTAACCCTAAAATGAAAGAATGAAAATTTATGTCCACACAAAGATGTATACACAAATGTTCACAGCAGCTTTTTTTTGGTAGTAACCCCAAATTCTAAACAATGTAAATATTCATCATAAGGTGAATGTACAAAAAATTGTGCTATGCTGCATAAAATACTACTACTCATCAAAACAAAATATGAACAATTGATGCATGCAACAATATGCATACATTTTAAAATAATAATATTGTATAAATGATGTCCAACATAAAAGTTTATACTGTATTATTTATGTAAGATTCTAGAAAATGCAAATCAATTTATAGTGACAGAAGTAGTTCAGAGGTTGCCTGGAGGCAGGGATTAGAGTTGGGGGCAGAAAGGTTCAAAGAGTGGGAGAGAAACTCTGAAGGGGAATGAGGAGGCTTTTGGGGTGATGCATGTATTTATTATCTTGGTTGTGGTGATGATTTTGAAGGTATACCCATATGCCAAAACTTGTCAAATTGTACACTTTCTACATGCCCAGTTTATTCTACGTTAAGTATGCTCTTAAGAAAAAAAATGCCTATTTTTTGCCTTCAGCCAGTGAGTGGATTATGTTGGCAGTTTCTGAGATGAGACTGTAGACTAAAAATTCATCAGTCGATCCAAGAAAGCAATGGAAAATTTTATTCGAGCCAAACTTGAGGATTATAACCTGGGAAGAGCATCTCAGAAAGCTCTGAGAACTGTTCCGTGCATCAGAAGTCAAGGCACAGTTATATAAGTTTTTGAGACAGAGGGCTATATATTAAATGCTGTATTTTTGACAGTTTACACAATCCAGTCTAGGAGTCATCAGTCAGTTTTAACCAGATTCAATTTTAAGTCAATTTTAAGGAGTTGTCTTATTGATGCTAGGAGAATGTTGTTCTTTACAGATATTTTTGCTGATGGGGAGGTTTCGTCGATGCATATTGCAGATACACACAATGCACAATGTGGGGAGAGAGTAGGCCAAAGGGCAAAGAACAAATTTTTATGTTTAAAGTTTTCTTGTCTTGCCATAAAATATGACTCATTTTATAAGATTTAAATGTTCGGCAGTTTGAATCATGAGCTCTTTACTAAGCAAAGAAATAAAACTCTATGGCCTGATCAACCTAAGTAAGACCATACCTTCTCCTGGAAATCAAACTCTGAAAACTGTTTTCCTTTGCTCTGTTTTAACTAATGGATTCTTGACATCTTGACCTTTGATATCTGTTATCTCTCACATTATTACCTGACATTCCTTATTCTATATGACTTAAAGATTCTTTTGATGGCAGAACACAACACAATGCCATTCAGATAGATGAAAGGCAAAGCTCCAAACCAGAGAAGGCTGCCAGTCAGAGCCACACAGAGGGTTGCACCTGAGGACAGAGTAATAGCAAGCTGGAGTTAAAGTGGGCAGCTTCTGTATGGCAAGCCAGGTGGGGTAAGCTAGCTCTAGCAGACTCCCTGTGGACTGGCTAATGTGAATGACCAACAGTTAGGGAGGAACTGTCCCACCTTGTCTGATACTTAGACAAGAGAAAAGAGAGTGGTCCTAGAAAAGAGAGTGTGAGAAGGGAAGTGGTTGGGATGTGGATTTACTCAGCTGCTCACAAAGGGAAACTGACCAGTCTCTAACCAGGACCTAAAAACTGGGTCAAGACAGCATTTCCAAACAAAAGAAAACTGCATTACACCCCTGTTCCTGTAGCTTGCTTGCTCTATAACTTATCTTTTCCAAATGCTCATGATTTCTACTTCTTAATTTCAATTTTAACCAGAGTCCATCCCTCAGACTGGGTTCTTTAATGCCCATCCTTTTTCAAAGTGTACCCATCCATTGTACGTCCTTTGCTTCTATAACCTGGAACATGGCATCTAGAGGCCAGATTAAAATGCTTCATAAATCACAAAGAAAACTCAAGTGAAGCAAATTAGTTATAGTTTTAACTTAGAAATTTTATCTTATAAATATGCAACTTTGAAAAACTAAAGTGGACTATAACTTAAGGCACACCACTTTCCCCATTACTGCGGCACCAAATAATAATTCTGCTTCATAATGTAGCATTTGTATAAAATCAGTCAATGAGCATCTTAACATATGCACTAAACATTGCATTTTAGTGCACCTCTCATGTATATGCACACTACCTCCTTCCACGGTCAAGCACACCCAGATGACTGAAACCACAATAAGAAGCTACCTGGCCTTATATTTCCTCAATCAGAATTACATCCCAGAGCTCTGCATCACTTTTTTCATCTAATCTTGAAAGCATTCTCCTTGATCCTAATGCTGGTAGCTGACTCTTCCATTAGTAACTTGTCTCATTATTACTAGAACTTCAGGATTCAGAGCAGATCCCATGACAATAGTGTCAAGTCTCTGTTATGTGACAGATGCTGCCTGAGGTAATTTATCCACATATTTCTAATACTGACATCAACTCATAAAACAAGGATTATTTTACCCCTTTAAAAGATAGAGACACTAAGATGAAGGTGATATATATACCCTAGGTAATGAAACAGTAGAGGCAGAATTTTAAACCAGGGTCTGTTTTTCTTCCCATAAAGCCAAACTGATTATTTTATCAAAATTTTTTTCACTTAAAGAGACAAGATCCACCATCAAAAATTTCAACCAATAGCTTTACAGTCATGTCTATTCATTAGTCAGGCATAGCTTTAGGAAAATTTTTTCTATCTTTGTCAAATAAAATCAGTATTGAGACTTCCAGGGAAGATGGCAGAAGAGTAAGACATGGAGATCACCTCCCTCCCCACAGACACAACAGAAATACAGCTACACGTAGAACAACTCCTACAGAACACCTACTGAATGCTGGCAGAAGACCTCAGACCTCCCAAAAGGCAAGAAACTCCCCACGTACCTGGGTAGGGCAAAGGGGAGAGATTCCTGCACAGAGGAGCGGTGCTGACCGGCACTCACCAGCCCGAGAGGCTTGTCTGCTCACATGCCGGGGCGGGCGGTGCTGGGAGCTGAGGCTCGGGCTTCGGTCGGAGCACAGGGAGAGGACTGGGGCTGGCGGCGGGAACACAGCCTGAAGGGGCTAAAGCACCACAGCTAGCCGGGAGTCGGGGAAAAAATCTGGACCTGCCGAAGAGGCAAGAGACTTTTTCTTCTCTCTTTTTTTCCTGGTGCATGAGGAGAGGGGATTAAGAGCACTGCTTAAAGGAGCTCCAGAGACGGGCGCGAGCCGTGGCTGAAAGTGCGGACCCCAGAGACGGGTGTGGGACGCTGGGGCTGCTGCTGCCACCGCCAAGAGGCCTGTGTGCGAGCGCAGGTCACTGTCCACGCCCCCCTTGCGGAGAGCCTGTGCAGCCCGTCACTGCCGGGGTACCGGGATCCAAGGACACTTCCCCAGGAGAACGCACGGCGCGCCTGGGGCTGGTGCAACGTCACACTGGCCTCTGCCGCCGCAGGCTCAACCTGCACTCCGTGCCCCTCCCTCGCCCCCAGCCTGATTGAGCCAGAGTCCCCGAAACAGCTGTTCCTTTAACCTGTCCTGTCTGAGCGAAGAACAGACGCCCTCCGGCGACCTACACACAGAGGAGTGGCCAAATCCAAAGCTGAGACCCGGGAGCTGTGAGAACAAAGAAGAGAAAGGGAAATCTCTCCCAGCAGCCTCAGAAGCAGCGGATTAAAGCTCCACAATCAACTTGACGTACCCTTCATCTTGGAATACATGAATAGACAACGAATCATCCCAAATTGAGGAGCCAGGAGTCAGTGCTGAGCTTTCTCTTTCTGAGTAGCAGGAACATACCAGTTAAGTTAGAAGCTTGTGGTAAAGCCAGGAGAGCTGCCCACCCCATTCCAGTAAGGTAGCAACAGCTCAGCTGATGGACTCTCTGGGGAGTTAGCTGCTGCCACAGGCTCCCCAACCCCTGCATTTTCATTCCCTTATTTTCTATAACATACTAACAATGTAGACGGAGATTTTCAAAAGTTTGTCTCCAATGGCTTACTCTTTTGATGCTGTGCTGTATTTTATTAACTGACATGTTGAATAAATGGACTTTTGCAGGCCACTTCTCACTGGTAATTCCACTCAGGCTGCTGTGAGGGATGCAGTTGTTGGGAGACCATCCTCTGAGGTGGGAGAGCCAACTTCAGGACACTGGTCCACAAGAGACCTCCCAGCTCCACATAATATCAAATGGTGAAAATCTTCCAGACATCTCCATCTCAACACCAGCACCCAGCTTCACTCAACGACCAGCAAGCTACAGTGCTGGACACTCTATGCCAAACAACTAGCAAGACAGGAACACAACGCCACCCATTAGCAGAGAGGCTGCCTAAAATCATAAAAAGCCCACAGACACCCCAAAACACACCACCAGATGTGGACCAGCTCACCAGAAAGACAAGATCCAGCCTCATCCACCAGAACACAGGCACTAGTCCCCTCCACCAGAAAGCCAACACAACCCACTGAACCAACCTTAGCCACTGGGGACAGACACCAAAAACAACGGGAACTACAAACCTGCAGCCTGCAAAAAGGAGACCCCAAACACTGTAAGATAAGCAAAATGAGAAGACAGAAAAACACACAGCACGTGAAGGAGCAAGATAAAAACCCACCAGACCTAACAAATGAAGAGGAAATAGGCAGTTTACCTGAAAAAGAATTCAAAATGATAGTAAACATGATCCAAAAGCTTGGAAATAGAATAGACAAAATGCAAGAAACAGTTAACAAGGACCTAGAAGAAATAAAGATGAATCAAGCAATGATCAGAAACACAATAAATGAAATGAAAAATACTCTAGATGGGATCAATAGCAGAATGAGGCAGAAAAACGGATACGTGACGTGAAAGATAAAATAGTGAAAATAACTACTGCAGAGCAGAAAAAAGAAAAAAGAATGAAAAGAAATAAGGACAGTCTCAGAGACCTCTGGGACAACATTAAACGAACCAACATTGGAATTATAGGGGTTCCAGAAGAAGAAGAGAAAAAGAAAGGGACTGAGAAAATATTTGAAGAGATTATAGTTGAAAACTTCCTTAATATGGGAAAGGAAATAGCTAATCAAGTCCAGGAGGCATAGAGAGTCCCATACAGGATAAATCCAAGGAGAAATATGCCAAGACACATATTAATCAAACTGTCAAAAATTAAATACAAAGAAAGCATATTAAAAGCAGCAAGGGAAAAACAACAAATAACACACAAGGGAATCCCTACAAGGTTAACAGCTGATCTTTCAGCAGAAACTCTGCAAGCCAGAAAGGACTGGCAGGACATATTTAAAGTGATGAAGGAGAAAAACCTGCAACCAAGATTACTCTACCCAGCAAGGATCTCATTCAGATTTGATGGAGAAATTAAAAAGTTTAGAGACAAGCAAAAGCTGAGAGAGTTCAGCACCACAAAACCAGCTTTACAACAAATGCTAAAGGAACTTCTCTAGGCAAGAAACACAACAGAAGGAAAAGACCTACAATAACGAACCCAAAACAATTAAGAAAATGGGAATAGGAACATACATATCGATAATTACCTTAAATGTAAATGGACTAAATGCTCCCACCAAAAGACACAGAGTGGCTGAATGGATACAAAAACAAGACTCATATATGTGCTGTCTACAAGAGACCCACTTCACACCTAGAGACACATACAGACTGAAAGTAAGGGGATGGAAAAAGATATTCCATGCAAATGGAAATCAAAAGAAAGCTGGAGTAGCAATTCTCATATCAGACAAAATAGACTTTAAAATAAAGACTACTAGAAGAGACAAAGAAGGACACTATATAATGATAAAGGGATCGATCCAAGAAGATATAACAACTGTAAATATTTATGCACCCAACATAGGAGCACCTCAATACATAAGGCAAATACTAACAGCCATAAAAGGGGAAATCGACAGTAACACATTCATAGTAGGGGACTTTAATACCCCACGTTCCCTAATGGAGAGATCATCCAAAATGAAAATAAATAAGGAAACACAAGCTTGAAATGATACATGAAACAAGATGGACTTAATTGATATTTATAGGACATTCCATCCAAAAACATCAGAATACACATTTTTCTCAAGTGCTCATGGAATATTCTCCAGGATAGATCATATCTTGGGTCACAAATCAAGCCTTGGTAAATTTAAGAAAATTGAAATTGTATCAAGTATCTTTTCCAACCACAATGCTATGAGACTAGACATCAATTACAGGAAAAGGTCTGTAAAAAATACAAACACATGGAGGCTAAACAATACACTACTTAATAACGAAGTGATCACTGAAGAAATCTATGAGGAAATTTAAAAATACCTAGAAACAAATGACAATGGAGACACGACAACCCAAAACCTATGGGACGCAGCAAAAGCAGTTCTAAGGGGGAAGTTTATAGCAATACAATCCCACCTTAAGAAACAGGAAACATCTCGAATAAACAACCTGACCCTGCACCTAAAGCAATTAGAGAAAGAAGAACAAAAATCCCCCAAAGTTAGCAGAAGGAAAGAAATCATAAAGATCAGATCAGAAATAAATGAAAAAGAAATGAAGGAAATGATAGCAAAGATCAATAAAACTAAAAGCTGGTTCTTTGAGAGGATAAACAAAATTGATAAACCATTAGCCAGACTCATCATGAAAAAAGGGGAGAAGACTCAAATCAATAGAATTAGAAATGAAAAAGGAGAAGTAACAACTGACACTGCAGAAATACAAAAGATCATGAGATTACTACAAGCAACTCTATGCCAATAAAATGGACAACCTGGAAGAAATGGACAAATTCTTAGAAATGCACAACCTGCCAAGACTGAGTCAGGAAGAAATAGAAAATATGAATAGACCAACCACAAGCACTGAAATTGAAACTGTGATTAAAAATCTTCCAACAAACAAAAGCCCAGGACCAGATGGCTTCACAGGCGAATTCTATCAAACATTTAGAGAAGAGCTAACACCTATCCTTCTCAAACTCTTCCAAGATATAGCAGAGGGAGGAACACTCCCAAACTCATTCTATGAGGCCACCATCACCTTGATACCAAAACCAGACAAGGATGTCACAAAGAAAGAAAACTACAGGCCAATATCACTGATGAACATGGATGCAAAAATCCTCCACCAAATACTAGCAAACAGAATCCAACAGCACATTAAAAGGATCATACACAATGATCAAGTGTTTATTCCAGGAATGCAAGTATTCTTCAATATATGCAAATCAATCAAAGTGATATGCCATATTAACAAATTGAAGGAGAAAAACCATATGATCATCTCAATAGATGCAGAGAAAGCTTTTGACAAAATTCAACACCCATTTATGATAAAAACCCTGCAGAAAGTAGGCATAGAGGGAACTTTCCTCAACATAATAAAGGCCATATATGACAAACCCACAGCCAAAATCATCCTCAATGGTGCGAAACTGAAACCATTTCCACTAAGATCAGGAACAAGACAAGGTTGCCCACTCTCACCACTCTTATTCAACCTAGTTTTGGAAGTTTTAGCCACAGCAATCAGAGAAGAAAAGGAAATAAAAGGAATCCAAATTGGAAAAGAAGAAGTAAAGCTGTCACTGTTTGCAGATGACATGATACTATACATAGAGAATCCTAAAGATGCTACCAGAAAACTACTAGAGCTAATCAATGAATTTGGTAAAGTAGCAGGATACAAAATTAATGCACAGAAATCTCTGGCATTCCTGTACACTAATGATGAAAAATCTGAAAGTGAAATCAAGAAAACACTCCCATTTACCATTGCAACAAAAATAATAAAATATCTAGGAATAAACCTACCTAAGGAGACAAAAGACCTGTATGCAGAAAATTATGAGGCACTGATGAAAGAAATTAAATATGATACAAATAGATGGAGAGATATACCATGTTCCTGGATTGGAAGAATCAACATTGTGAAAATGACTCTACTACCCAAAGCAATCTACAGATTCAATGCAATCCCTATCAAACTACCACTGGCATTTTTCACAGAACTAGAACAAAAAAATTCACAATTTGTATGGAAACACAAAAGACTCCGAATAGCCAAAGCAATCGTGAGAACAAAAAATAGAGCTGGAGGAATCAGGCTGCCTGACTTCAGACTATACTACAAAGCTACAGTAATCAAGACAGTATGGTACTGGCACAAAAACAGAAAGATAGATCAATGGAACAGGATAGATAGCCCAGAGATAAACCCACGCACATATGGTCATGTTATCTTTGATAAAGGAGTCAGGAATGTACAGTGGAGAAAGGACAGCCTCTTCAATAAGTGGTGCTGGGAAAACTGGACAGGGACATGTAAAAGTATGAGATTAGATCACTCCCTAACACCATACACAAAAATAAGCTCAAAATTCATTAAAGACCTAAATGTAAGGCCAGAAACTATCAAACCCTTAGAGGAAAACATAGGCAGAACACTCTATGACATAAATCACAGCAAGATCCTTTTGGACCCACCTCCTACAGAAATGGAAATAAAGACAAAAATAAACACATGGGACCTAATGAAACTTAAAAGTTTTTGCACACCAAAGGAAACCATAAACAAGACCAAAAGACAACCCTCAGAATGGGAAAAAATATTTGCAAATGAAGCAACTGACAAAGGATTAATCTCCAAAATTTATAAGCAGCTCATTCAGCTCCATAGCAAAAAAACAAACAACCCAATCCAAAAATGGGCAGAAGACCTAAACAGACATTTCTCCAAAGAAGATATACAGACTGCCAACAAACACATGAAAGAATGCTCAACATCATTAATCATTAGAGAAATGCAAATCAAAACTACAATGAGATATCATCTCACACTAGTCAGAATGGCCATCATCAAGAAATCTAGAAAAAATAAATGCTGGAGAGGGTGTGGAGAAATGGGAACACTCTTGCACTGCTGGTGGGAATGTGAATTGGTACAGCCACTATGGAGAACAGTATGGAAGTTCCTTAAAAAACTACAAATAGAACTACCATATGACGCAGCAATCCCACTACTGGGCATATAACCTGAGAAAACCATAATTCAAAAAGAGTCATGTACCAAAATGTTCATAGCAGCCCTATTTACAATAGCCCAGAGATGGAAACAACCTACGTGTCCATCATCGAATGAATGGATAAAGAAGATGTGGCACATATATACAATGGAATTTTACTCAGCCATAAAAAGGAATGAAATTGAGCTATTTGTAATGAGGTGGATAGACCTAGAGTCTGTCATACAGAGTGAAGTAAGTCAGAAAGAGAAAGACAAATACCATATGCTAATACATATATATGGAATTTAAGAAGAAAAAAAAATGTCATGAAGAACCTAGGGGTAAGACAGGAATAAAGACAGAGACCTACTTGAGAATGGACTTGAGGATAAGGGGAGGGGGGAGGGTAAGCTGTGACAAAGCGTAAGAGAGGCATGGACATATATACAGTACCAAACGTAAGGTAGATAGCTAGTGGGAAGCAACCGCATAGCACAGGATAGCTAGTGGGAAGCAGCCGCATAGCACAGGGAGATCAGCTTGGTGCTTTGTGACCTCCTGGAGGGGTTGGATAGGGAGGGTGGGAGGGGATATGGGAACATGTGTATATGTACAACTGATTCATTTTGTTATAAAGCAGAAACTAACACACGATTGTTAAGCAATTATACTCTAATAAAGATGTAAAAAAATAAGTATTTAAAGTAAGGTGTTATGAAGCATATAGTTCTTTTGAGTCTGAGTTAATTTTGAAAGGATTTTGACAAAACCCACAATTTCCGTTTATGGAAAATCCTCTATTTAAGCATAAGTTTGCTGTATATTATCTCCCTTTTATTTTACTGTGGACCATGACTTAATTATTTTAGTAGAAACTAAAATTTAAAGTAGAAAATGTATTATGACTAAATTTATTTTGGCATATTTATTGTCAACCCAGCTAACCACTGATTGATCTTTAGTCACTAAGCACTAGCACTCAGTAAAATTCTGGAAAGATGTATAAGTAGACTGAGTTATGGTAAGTCATTCTAAGAAGGTTTTCATTCATACAGGAATGGTAAATGTATCTCAGCTTCCTAGCCCTTTCTCCACTATAACTCCACATCTTCTATACCCACAGTACAATTGATTGATTGATTAGAATTAGGCTCATAAAAAAAACAATTCATTTGAAAGACAGGCATCTAAAACTGGAAATACTAAAATACAGTCAGATTTGAGTCATCCACAATTCCTTTGCTCAGTGACCAAAAAGTCCCTTAAAGGTAAACTATGAATATTGGTTAGCTTAGGTTCAAGTAAGACATTTGATACCTAGAGAAAAATAAGCAGGAGAGTGAATAAAACAGTAGTCACATTTCTGAAGAATGAAATCAGTAGATTGCAAGTGACAGGTTCAATTACTGGTCCATGGACCACTGACACATCTGCCTTAAACTCTGAGGAATGGGCAGTGGGAAAAGGATGAATAACTCTTAAGATTTAGAGAAAATATGTAACCACTCAGGCAGAAAATTAGCAATTACATTTTGTGCCATCAGTAATAGCTATTTCAACAAAGATCTTAGGTTAATGTCAGACTGTGTGACAGTATATCAACCATTACACCTGTGTTCAATCAGCAACCACATCCCTCAATGCGATGCTGAGCTGTTTAGTTCAAATGTGGCTTGTTCAGTGATAAGCAAGGTGGCTGACATCTGGTACAGAAGTATTCAAAAGCAATTTACTTCATAGTTTTGATGCTGACTGTTGAAGAGAAAAATTCTGTAAAATCTGGACAGTTGTGATTTGTCTTTTCAGTTTTTCTTTTGATTGTTTTCAGTTATGAATAAAACTACAATTTTTATTGGAGATAAAGCTCCAAATTACATCAGTAAGAACTTGTATAGTGAGATTTTCAGATTTACAGTTACATGAAATTTTATCTTTAATAAAAAGCATAAATTCATGATGGTGTTTCTCGTTTCTGAGTAATGGAGTAAAACAATAGATGACAGATTTATGAAAGAAACAGAAGAATGTGGCATATAATTAATGTATTACTTCTCTCTGTTCTTAATTTAAATCTGGTTTGACATTACAAAGCTAACTGATGAGTTTTTAAAATTTTGCATACTTATTGACAGGGATAATAAATGATTTCTCACCAACAGATAAATATATTTAATTTGCTCATGAGCCCTATTATCTTACAGTTTTACCCCCAAGAATAAGCTAAATAAAAATAATACAAAGAGTCAAAAACAAAATGTAAAGAAGATTACAAAATGACTAGCAATCCAACAAATGGTTAATTAGAAAATTTTAACAAAATACCTATAAGAATATTGCTTAGTTGAGTTAATAAATGACCATAGTTAATACAAAACTCTATTTGAAAATAGCTTTAATAAGATATGACAAAATAAAGATAAGATCTTACTCGTGAACATTCAAGTACACAACCAGATATACATTGTCATTCTGGTAGTCACACTAATTATAAACCTTTTAAAGTATTTGTGGGTGAAAATGAACTAACTGAATTGCCTCAAATTAAATCATTAGATGAATTTTATTATGAACTTTTTTATTATAATATCAAAATCATGTTTCTGAAGCCTCAGACTTAAGAGAGATTTCTTAATAATATTCTCATATAATATGTATTCATTTTATTGTAATTTGTTATGGCTGGTGTCGATCCAGTAACATATGTGTTCATATGTAATATATATTATATAGATTCACATACAATATATGCAATGCATAATATGTTGAATATGATATTGTATATATATACATCTATTTAATAATAGTAATATAATTATCTTAGTCTGCCTTTCATGATTGTGTGGGAAGATAACAGATTATCCTGAAAGAGGAGAGAGAATTCTTCTTAAAGTACCTTCAAGAATTGTCCTTGAAGCCAGAGAACCACCTGTTTGCTCATGTGTGACTTTCCTATATAACTCTGGACACACACACACACACACACACACACACACATAAATAATGATAATGATGATGACAATGATAGACTGATAAACTATATGAAGTGATATGCAAAGCACGGTATCATGCAATTTACATAAGAAAGATTATAAATGCAGAAGATTGGAAAGTGTGTTGCCTTACTAAATAGACATTTTCCCAAAAATTTACATTTACACCAAATATTTGTAAATCACAGACATTTTGCATGACCTAAAAATCATTCTATTTAAATCATATACAGGGCACTTTTTAAAAGTGAAGACTATTGTCTCTTGTGTTACACTGATAAGTTCGGAAGACATGTTTATATTTGTATTCTCAAAGCAGGTACACATAAACTGACTGCATAAATACAGATCCATGCCCATATGGGAGTGATATGTCAGCACCCTTCACCATGAATGGTAGTCCTCTAGGCAAAGAAGAGGACAGAGAGAATAAAATGTTTTTCCTCAAGTGCAAGTATGCCACTGAAAGGTTTTCCAATAGCAGTCTTTTATGAGCTCAGCACACTACCTCCAATAAGTGTTTGTCAACTGTGATTCAATGTCTTTGTAACACTGTAAATCATGCCATTTAGTCTCAGCATTCTCTCATTTCCCTTTTATTTTTTTCCTCCTTACTCCTGGTTCCCAAAGTGCTTCTGTCTCATCTCCATCCTATCAATGCTCAATTTCAGATAACTAGTGCTGGAAGGAGTTTGAGTGACTATTTCTCATTAAGGTATAAATGATTGATCAATTCTTGTACTGTCTTTTCCGGGGCATTTACATTTTAATACGGGATAATTCTTTCATTCATGGGGAATGAGTTCTATAATAGTGTCATTTCAAACTAGAGTAATAGGACACTGTGAGGGAAACTAGGATTTGGGAAATCTTCCTTACTCTTTTTTATCAAGGTCATATCCAATTGTTCATTACTTTTTAATAGTTCGAAACTTCACCCTACATCTTGGGTTCTAGCATTTCCAAAGCTGGAGTTATTTTCTGGAAGTAATTTAAACATGGATGCAATCACATTAATTCATTCCTATCACTGAGGTAACCTTAAGTGCTGAGCAGTCATACTATGGAAAGCCTCTGAAGGAGATGGAATCAAAGACAAAATAACTTAAGCAAAAAGTTACAAGTACATAGAGGCAGAGAAAGTGCAGTGAGACCACCTAATCAGCCATCCTAACAGTGATATTTATAGACCTCCCAGCACTGTAGTAAATATTGTTTTATGCACATACACTATTCCTTCAGCTTCAAGGAGAGATGAGATTTCTAAGTACTCTCTTGCTATACAACCCTAGTAAATAAAATGTACAGTCTCCTAAAACTATCCTAGAGAGACATGGAGATCACATTGTAGGCATTCTTATTCTCCCCTAAAACACTTTTTGTGAATTGTAAATCACACATAATTCTGGGGAAGGAAAATACACATGAAACTCACTGACAACTTGTTTTCCTCTATATCACAAAGGACTAAATTTTAAATTACATTGTCTCACATATCACTGTATTTTCATTTCATTTACTGTAAAACGGCAGCAGTCCCAGGGTAATTTTTAAAAATTAAACAAAATACTATAAGTTGGCTGAGTCTATGTATATTGTCAGATTGAATTGAGATAGAAAGCTCTGGTCAGCCAAATAGACATCCTAAAATCTAATGGAACATTCCAAAAATTAACACACTTTCAGCAAGTTTAAGAAAGTTTTGGTTAAAAACTAACACTAAGCAGAGTTATTTTTCATCCAGGTCATGGGGCATTGAAAAACTCATGTCACCAAATTCTATATAAACTAGATGAACTTATAAATATTTTGCAACTAAGTATTCTGTCTAGAATATAACTTTAAATATGTAGAGGTATTTTAGTTATCTGGCACCATTTGAAAAAATACTGATATTCTAGACAACAGAAATTTGTATTTTACATGAACTTTTAATAAAAATTTTATTAATATTTAGTGTTCTAAACATATTCTAAATTTCTATGGTTGACTAAAGTTTAGGATCATAAACAGCAATTTTTAATTCCTTCAAGTCTACTTTAGTGATTTGCAATTATTTACCTATGAATGAAGAATGCCAAAGGTCTGTAAAATAGTTGTCCCATTTTACATAGGTTTCCTAGTGAACCTGAAGGTAAATGTGCTTCTCTGAGAAACTTTGTATTGCTGGATATTGCTTTAAAATAGATTGTCAAATATGAAACTTAAGCACAAAAGCTATATTTCAAAACATTTTGCTTACTGAAAATCTGCCCCTTGAATAATGGGGATATCATTTTACTAGATAGATTGGTAGATAGATTTTTTTAAAATTTCACTTGCAATAATTTGTAGGCTCACTTGAATTATGACTTTTAAATAAAGCCTTCACTTTTAGAACAAATAGACTTCTTTATAATTTCTGAAGAATAATATATTTAAATCTTTAAGAAAAACATAGAAACATTAAAATACTGACAGTTACATTTTCCTGCCTTTCGCTGTATCCTATGGAAATAACAAAAGATCCGCAATTACTGACGTAATAATAAAATACATTTTTTGCAATTTCGTTTAAAGAAATGTCATAAGAAACTCTCTGTAGTATGATTGTGTAAGGATGACTGAGGAAGAGAGGAAATTAAAAAAAAATTCTCCCTTTGGCTGGAGGAAATATTATTTGGAGAATATAGAGAAAGATTATTTCTTCTCTCCTAATGCATAATATATTTTCAACAGTGCATTCAATTCAAATTTCGTTTGAATTAAAATGCATTAATGAGAAAATAGTTAACCTGCTAACTAAAAGAAACTACTACACAGAGGTTAATCAAGATATATCTACCTCAATTCAGTTTAACAATGGGACAAAATATTCACTTCTAAGTATTCAATTCAATTTTGTTTTTCAAAACATTTAAGAATGTGCTTACTGTACAAAGCTTCACATAAGAAATGGGTTGTACTTAATATTCATCAAAGGTTACATTATCTACTCAAGATACTATTCTGCTGAGAGGTTTTGAAATATAAACATTTTTATTTGTTTTGAAAATTGTTTTTAAAAACAATCTTCTAAACTTATTTTTATTTAGAACAATTTGTTGTCAAACCTTTATTATTCTAAACTGTGAAATTGATATTTTATAATTAAAGAAAATAAACATGAATATAGATCAAACATTTTTGATTTTTGTTTAATGAAATTTTGCTTTAATTAAGATCCATTAAATGTACTTCCAGATATTTCTCACATTAAGATGATTGCTGGAGCAATAGAAATGTACACGGACTACAGAAGTTAGTCGAGATTTGAAGACCCAACACAACAATTTTAAAGCTCACCAGTTTTGATTCAGGTGATCAAAGTTTATTTTACTCAGTCTAAACATATGAACTTATTTTGTTTTCCTTTTCCCTATGCCTTGACAAATTCTCAGAATAAAATTGAGACAATTCTCTCTTAGTACTTTTTTTTTCTCTGCCTTTGAAATTGCAACAGAACATCAACCAGAGGTTTTCTAAAGGAAAAGAACTTTATAAGTCATAAGATAGTGGTTAGGCATTGGGCTATATGCTCAGACAGCCTCTGCTCAGAATTCCTTTATGCAATAGTTATCTTACTGGCTTAAGGGTAGTTGCTTAAGTTTTCAAAACCTCAGTTTTCTCATCTGCACAATGTTGATAATAACAGCACCTATCTAGACACAGGGTTCCAGAGAAGGTTAAATGATCAAATGCATGTTGAGTGCTTAGAAGAGGGCCTGGAATGTTTTATGAGCACTCAATAAATTTTCATTTTATATCTTTATTCAAGTTAAGAATCAAGAACAATATTAAAGCTATAAATAACTGTGTTAGTTTTATTACAGTCAGAGGAAGAGTCCCAATTCCTTCTACTCCATATAGTATCCTCTAAAATTCTTTTATTATAATTATAAAATGTCTGTACTCACTCGCATCATTGTGGCCACCGATGACAGATCTACTGGGCTACTAACAGAGGTTCTCTCAGAGGCCCCAATCACCAAGGCCTTGCCTACTTTTTCTCTTTTCTTCTCAAAACCCTTATCCTGCTTTATTTTTCTTCTTATTGCTTATCATCTACCACATTCCATGTTTTCTTTGTCATCTTGTTAGGATGTGTGCTACACAAAAACAAGGATTTGTGTTGCACATTGGTGGCTAGAATACATAGTACATAGTAAGTTCCACACAGTTGTATAATAGGTACTCATTAAATATTAGTTAAGTGAATGAATGAATTTATATTACGAGATCAATGACTGGAAAATTTTAGAAACCTATTAATATGTAAATTTTCAATACCTAAGTACTGTTTCATAGGGAAGGTACATTTGACAACCTTTGGTAGCAGAGTCTACTTATTACTTATCATCTCTTCTCTGACACATACCAATAATAAAGGCATTCTTAAATGTGGCAGAACTATTTTATTGCTTAAAGCTCACCCGTGTTTTATATGCTTTCCACACATAAAATCAGCTAGGGTCTACAGCTTGCCCTTTAATATGATTGATCAGAAAAAATACCTGCATTCAATTTCATTCTGCTTCCCATCTCCCTATCTTAGTTTGAGTTTCTTAGAAAGCAGAGCCTAAGGAAATGTTTGTGTGACAACAGATTATCAGGCAGCGTACTTCCAGGGAAGCAGAGTGTAGAAAAAGGCAAGTGAGTAAAGGAAGAAGGGAGAACAAATACAAGTAAGTATATTACCAAGATGGTTAGAGCATCACAGCAGGCTGACTATTAAGGTCTCAATGGAGACTTTTATGGAGGGTTTATGAAGCTATTAGGAAGCGTATAAAAATCATAGAGGAGGTGACAAGATGAAAAATAATTTATCTACAGACTTCTACAGACTTTCATTTCTAGTGGCTAAAGTTTGCCTCAAAAGCTTCAAATTCTTCTACTTTCTTGGTTGCACATGCTGGGGGTCTGAGCAGATGTTTCATTTTTAGAAATCCAGTGGTAACCAGGAAGACTTAGATTAGGAGAAAAGTGCCTGCACAGAGAACTGAAGCAAGGCACTATCAGTTTACACTCACAGGTGACATAAAAACTGTCACTGTAGGTAATCTCTGTGTCTTGGAATCAAGACACAGATCTGTGTCTGTAGCAGAGCCAGTAGCAGGTAGCAGTGACCTGGCTCCATGACTATAGTGGGGCCATATGCAAATTGTTGCTAGTGCAGCCCCAGTTGGAAACCCAGGCAAGAGCCCCGATCTGGGGTAGCGAGTACACAGAGTCCCGTATATGCCCTCATCCTTCAATGCATATAAGCTGGGAAAATGTTCAGGGCCTATAGCACCAACCTTCCTACACTTACGGTGCTTAAGTCCCCAAAACTCTAAATGTAAAATAAAACACATGTAGCTTTTAAAAGTAGCTCACTCTTTGCTTAAACAAAATATAAAATAAAACCTAAATAACTTCTGGGTTAGAAGTCTCATTTGAATCTAAAATTTTTGTAATGTAAAGTTAAAATTTCTATAAAAATGTAATTTATAATGTTGTAATATATAAACATTACAGATTACCTAACAATGTCAGTGTTTACTATTGCATTTTAGTAAGAAATCATAACAGTGGAAATATCAATCAAGCAGCAATATATGCAGCTTTGTTTCTCAAACTTACATATGTATAAAAATATCCCCTCCAATAAGAACCAATAATAAATATTAGGTATAATGAAGGCATAGGAAAAATATAATGATTTTTCTGGATCTCAATTTTCCTCAGATATTTAAGAAAATATCTTGAATCTTGATTTTCCATGTTAGACAATCTAATGTGAAAAGAGAAATATTTTTTGTGTGAATACATTACTATAAAATGTCCCCTCTGTGTAAGCAGGAAAACCTATAATAGCTTATATTAATATGACATTCTCATTATAGAGAATGGACTACTTGCTGTGGAGAAAGTTAATTATTCCAATATAACTGCTTAGCTTTTTTTAAGCTCCAGTTGGATCCAGAAAATGAGTAGGTACCATCAGCAATCAATCTAAAACTTGTACAGCATATTTATGTTAAATATGAATTTTAGAGTTGTGGGTATGTAACTAAGCCTAAACATAGGTTTTTGGTTTTTTTGTTTGCTTTTGGTTAAAAACTAACTTGAGTAATGACTATTCCTCTGTCAGTGACTGAAGAATATTTTATATTTTATACATCTTAAAAGAGACAAGTCTTGGCTGAGAACAATACAATAAAAATACAATTATAAACTATATATTTATACATAGTTATATATAACTAGGTAGAGCTGTGTATACAGTTGCAGGTATACAGCTTGGCAATTTCAAATTCCTTTGTAATTGTATCTAGATGTCTTTTACATGGGAAGATATTGGTAATGGGGAGAATTAGATGAATTCTCACTGTAGCAATGGATGAATATATTTTGATTCCAAGAAAAGTAAATAATCTGACCCCAGAAATGCCATTTTCAGAATCCTCAACTAAAGAATTTTAATGTGTTCAAAGGATACTCTGGAAAGACTGAGGCACAGACAGTTGTTTAACTTAGAGTTGGATAAAATATGGACATTGGTTCCATGACCATTTCTTGGTTCTTGTTTGGTAATTTTACAATGAAGGTATTTGATGAAGACACAATAATTTGCAAATTGCTAAAAGCCAAAATAATGGTGAAGAAATTCTCAACCAGTGTTTTACTGCAAAACAAGAAAAAAGAATATCTGGTTGAATGCATGTCTAGGCCAACTCAAAGACAGGTAAAACTGCTTTGGAAAAGATTGTTTTGTACAATGAACACAACAGCAGTCAATGCTTCATTTACCAAGGACACTGCCATTTAAAGTTTAGCTTGTGGTTTTCTCTGTGTATTAAACTGGTAAAGTATTGTTATATTTGAAAAGATCATTTTGAAACTTCATCTAATGCAATGTGTATCAAATTCCTTAGAATATTTACATTCTTTGACCAAGTATTTCCTTCTCTAGGGATCTATCTTAAGATGAGGTTAAAAAAATTATATATGGGGTATTATTATAGGAAATTTTCAAATATTTTAAATTCAGAAATAATGTACTAGGGAAATGATAATTTAAAATATAACACATCTGGGCTTCCCTGGTGGCTCAGTGGTTAAGAATCTGCCTGCCAATGCAGGGAACACGAGTTCGAGCCCTGGTCCAGGAAGATTCCACATGCCCCGGAGCAATTAAGCCCATGCTCCACAACTACTGAGCCTGTGCTCTAGACCCGGCCAGCCACAGCTACTGAGCCTGCATGCCACAACTACTGAAGCCCGCATACCTAGAGCCTGTGCTCTGCACCAAAAGAAGCCACCACAATGAGAAGCTCGTGCACCACAAAGAAGAGTAGCCCCCACTCGCCGCAAGTAGAGAAAGCCCACACACAGCAATGAAGACCCAACACAGCCAAATATAAAAACAAATAAATAAATTTATAAAAAATAAAATAAAATATAACACATCTATAAGATGAAACAGTATAAAGCTAATTAACTTATGTTTAACAGTATATTGTATGATGTGATGTCATAGTCTGCTCGAGATGCCATAATAAAATACCACAGGCTGGGTGGCTATAAGAACAGAAATTTATTTCTCAGAGTTCTGAAGTCTGGCAAGTACAAAATCAAGGGTGGCAAGACAGGTTTGACTCTGAGGCCATTTCTCTTGGCCTGGAGAGGCAATCACCATCTCGCTGTGTGCTCATATGGCCTCTTCATGCATTCTCAGAGAGAGACAGAGTGAGAGAAAGCTCTCTGATATCTCTTAGTATAAGGACACTATTCCTATAAGATCAGAGTCCTGCCCTTATGACCTAATTTAACCTTAATTACTTCCTAAGATGCCCCATTTCCAAATATAGCTCTCAGTGTGAAGGCTTCACTGTGTGAATTTGTGGGGTAAGGACCACACAATATTCAATCCAAAATACAAATAAAACACTTTTATGTAACATTATGGGGCAAATCATTACACATTTTAAATACTATATTATCTTACTTTTATAAGTACTAAATTATTTTTATATAAAGGAGAAAAGCTAGTAGAAAATCCACCAATCATAAAGAGCAGCTGTCCATGGATGGTGTTATTTATTGGGGTTTTTATCTTACATTTTCTTGTTCATTGCAGTCCATATTTTTAATAATTATTATGTGTTGGTTTTTTGTATACGTATAGCTGATTCACTTTGTTATACAGCACAGACTAACACAACATTGTAAAGCAATTATACTCCAATAAAGATGTTTAAAAATATATATATTTTAATACCTGTCAGATTAAATGAGGGTCAGATGGCATTCAATGAAATAAAGTATATGAAAGCATCTACAGCAGTGATTTAAGTACTCAGCTAATTCCTTTTGACTTATAATTTACTTTTAATGTATTTGTATAATATAATACTATGTATAGAGTACCACAAGGCAATTCAATTTTCATTATTTTGGTCAAAAATTAGGGGAGAGGAGAATACATATCATATTAAAATTCAAACAGATATTAAGAAATAATGATGAGATTAAATAAACTCTATGACATGTTTAGTTTACATGGGTGTGTGCCCTAAAAGACAGAAACCCAATGTAAATTGATTATTATATAAACATCTTAAAACATTCTCAACTCTTAGGTAACTTATCATAGAAGATAATCTATTCTTTCAGATAGCAGATCAACAATTAGTGTAATTCTGTCACATGATCAATTTTTCAACTATTTATTGAGTGCTTTCTATGTTCCAGAAAATATACTCAGATCTTTAAATACAAAAATAGAATATACTATCCTCTGAAGAATTGTACACAAGTAAAATAAATCATTTTGCAGTATGATAATTTCAGGAAAAGAGAAAGGATTTAGCAAAAACAGTGTAACAGCAGATAACTTAGCAATGTCTTAGAAAGAGATATGTGAGCTAGGTTTTAAAGAGTAATAGCAATAGCACTTACAAAAACAAAGGTCAGGAGACAAAAGAGAAAAAAAAAGTTAACTAGACTAAGAATGCAGCGCATTTATAGGGAGAGGACCCTGGAATTTCTTGGTGGCCTGTTCTGTCAGTGCACCAGGAGGCACTGTACTTGTACAGCACTGCCAAACGTGAGCGCAGACAAAGATGATCTTGTCAAAGTGACAGTTTGGTTATGAATAACTTCAGCTGCTGTCTTGGAAATTATTGGTAATTTATCCCTTTGATTGTCCTAATGCCCTTTTTTCACTTTTCAAAATTTTAATTTTAAAATTGTTGGTATGTACATTGTTAGAGCATGGATACTTTTTTTTTTTTTTTTTTTTTGCGGTATGCAGTCCTCTCACTGTTGTGGCCTCTCCTGTTGTGGAGCACAGGATCTGGACGCGCAGGCTCAGTGGCCATAGCTCACGGGCCCAGCCGCTCTGCAGCATGCGGGATCTTCCCAGACCGGGGCACGAACCCGTGTGCCCTGCATCGGCAGGCGGACTCTCAACCACTGTGCCACCAGGGAAGCCCGAGCATGGATACTTTTAATACGGTTTTGTTGCTTTTATTACTGGATTATGAATCTTCGCTTTTTTTCTGATTATCGATGAGTGTACATTAATTAAATAATAATGAAAGGAACTTTATAAAAATAAACAAAATCTTTAATATTAAAAAAGGGGACATCACACATTATGAAAAAACTAAAAAGTAATCAATGCTAGCTTAACTATCAGACAACTTTTTGACTTTAGTGATACAGGGGAAAAAAAATAACGCTTTCAGAGTCAACTCAGTGTTGTTCATGTGTAAAAGATACAAATTTGTTTTGTCAGTACAGCTAGAAAACATAAGGGAAATGTCAATATGAACTTTTATAAAGATAGATAAATAACTTTAAAATAATAATGTAATAAAGGAAACTATATTAAAAAATCAAAGATTTTAAACAAAGTATGAAAATTGAAATGAGAAGATTAGGGTCTAATGTCCCCGTATGATATGAGAGGATTACCTTGATGAAGTTTCTTCACAGATTTACATCATTAGGATAATGCATACTGCATTATCTCTTTTTAAAACATACTACTATAATACAAAATTATCCATTACATGTGTAAGTCACTAGAGCATGCCTGCCAGATTGAGTACAGCAGAAGACAATTCCCTCGTAGAAATTGGTAAAGAAAAAGGGGAATGAGAGACATACAAACTCTTCAACAAACCTCTTAAAACTTGAAACACTAAAACTTAACATACGTAGAACAGCTTTCAAAAGTATGGAGACAGAGCAGGAAGTCTTTAGAGAAGGTAATATCACTGAAAATCTCAGGAAAGAGTCAACCAGTTTCATTTCTCTAGGATAAAGGGCACATTCTAAGAAGTAAAACCTAAATTGTTAACCTACAACAATCGAAATGGGATGCACCAGCTGGCAGCAGGAGCTTCCAGGGCTCAAATTAGAAATGAAGAAGAGAGAAACCTGTACTTAAAGAGGAATCAGACAGGTGGGGATTTCCAGAAAGCAGTCTCTCTCTGTCTCTCTGTCTCTGTCTCTCTCACTTTCTCTCCCTCTGTGCCTACAAGTGAGAAGAGATACATACTAATTTGATCACAGCTCATAGCTACCTATTTCTATTTACTGGTAAAAAAAAATAAGCTAAATAAATTAACACAAAAAAACCCTAGATCAACTGAAAGCCAACCACAGAGCCTTGGTGCTTCCTTTATACTAATCTGCTGACAAGAGAATTGTCAAGGGAACATAACTCCTTCAATAATGAACCATCAAAGACACCGTACAGAATACATGCAAAGATAACATAATAGTATATTCAAAGAAAGCATAGAAAAACAAAATGGCAAGTAAAAATACTCACCAGAAAACTGTTACAGCAGCATAAATGAAAACTGTGTTAGCATTCCAATTGTCTTTTTAAAAAAATCTTATTCAAGAAATTGTTTCTACCAATAAAATCAGAGACATAATTGGAGTTACAAGAGCTTAAGAAAGAGATGGTAAGAAAACATAAGGAGAGAAAATGTGAGCTGGCTGAGCTTAATCTAAAAAATTGAAGAAAAATACAAAATAATCACATAACACGATAGCAAAATTTAAAGAAACACAATAAAAAAAACAGAAAGAAACACAGAAGCCATAAATGATAAAGTAAATAACATAAAATAGATACAACCAAATAATTTTAAATTATCACAGGTAAAATAATAAATCTGTGGAAATAAGGTATTGATAGAACCCCAAGCATGCTATACTGTTGAAAGCAGTATTGCAGAAACTGACAAGTATTTAGGTCATATTTATTTATCTGAATAAGTTAATTATATAAAGTAAAGTATAATAAAGTTTTTATAACCATTACATTCCATTTCTGATTGTATCTGTTTTTTGATTCAATAGTTTATTAAATACTAATATCACATTCCATGTGGTAGAGACTTTTGATATAAGTTTCTTATGAATTTCTAGTTGAAGACCATGTGATCAGAAAATTTACATATAATTCCTATATTCTATATTCTAATTCCTATATTCCTATATTCTACCTTGAGAAAATTATAAAAGTTTAAGACTAACATATATTCAGTTTTAGTAAATGTTACATGTATATTTTTTTAAAGACTTCTTTTTTAGAATTCACTATCGATTAACATAACCTATATGTTATTTATGTAAAATATATTGAAATATGCTTTATTTTCATGAATATTTTTTAACTTCATGTGTCATGGATAATGAGAATTAAAATCTACTACTAATTGTTTTCTTTGCTTCACTAAGTATTTTTAATGAATGCTATTGTTATGCTTTTAAAACCAAAGGATATAATTCAAAATGGATGCATAAACACATTCTTTTTTTAATATATAAATTTATTTATTTTATTTATTTATTTTGGGCTATGTTGGGTCTTCGTTGCTGTGCATGGGCTTCCTCTAGTTGTGGCAAGCGAGGGCTATTCTTCTCTGCAGTGCACGGGCTCCTCGTTGCAGTGGCCCTTGTTGTGGAACATGGGCTCTAAGCACACAGGCTTCAGTAGTTGTGGCACAGGGGCTCAGTAGTTGTGGCTCGTGGGCTCTAGAGTACAGGCTCAGTACTTGTGGCACGTGGGCTTAGTTGCTCTGTGGCATGTGGGATTTTCCTGGACTAGGGCTCAAATCCACGTCCCCTGCATTGGCAGGCAGATTCTTAACCACTGCACTACCAGGGAAGTCCCCAACACATTCTTTAAAAATCCCTATTTGCATAAATTAATACTTTATCCTGAATTCTAGCTATGAATGAATAACTAGTATTCAGTTGGTGCTCCTTCAATAAACAATAAAACTGAATAGTATATATTAGGTAACTGCTTTCAGGATTTGGACATCAAGCAATGCAAGACTATAATCACCAAGAAAAGGAAATCTTATGAGGTGAGTCCCATAATTCCCCAATTCTCTGCCTGGGACAATTTTCCAAATATAATGAAGTGTGCTGGATGCCAAATAGAACACAGTGATGTACTGAAGACAGCTTTGCAGAGTTTGTTTGTTTGTGTGTATGTGTGTGTGTGTGTGTGTGTAGCAACAGTTAGATGAAGATCCTCTGGGGTCCTTGAATGAAGACTGGGTCACCTATTTCTTAGGGCAACTACCTGAGGCTTACCAGAGAGCAGCTTTGATGGGTTTGAAAACAGAATTGAAATACCAGATGTGAAACAGTGAGAGAGATATTAGAAAATTAGTTTAATTATTGTGCACTGTCTTTATTACTACCTTGTTAAAACTAAGTGGAGACACAAGGAAAGCTATTCCTTAGGAGTATTCTACTCTAGATTCCTCCAAACAAAACCTAAAATTAGAGTTCGGAGTTTGAGTCCCAGTAAGTTAGAGGGGCTTAGGAAAATCCTTGAGCTTATAAAATCTACTCTACAAAAACATAAAATGAAGGCTAAACAAGTTGAAATGTGATCAATCTGCAACCAAGTGCATACTAGAACAAAAACTAACTTTTTAGAGGAACACAGCAAAACCAAGATCCTCTGCAATCTATTACTCATTATATCCAGTTATAAGAAGTGAAAATAAATAAGTGAATTTTAACATATAGAAAAATAATAGACATTCAAAAGAAGCTCAACATAAGGTGACCCAAATTTTAGATTAAGTGAGTAAAATTTTGAAAGCAGATATTACAAATATATTCCAAGAAGTAAAGGGTATGTGTGCAAAGAATTAGAGGAAATTGTGATGGTAAGGAATGATCAGAAACCAAATGTTAGCAGAGAAATGGAAACTATAAGAGAATACACTAGAATTTATGGAAAAGAAAAATAATACGTATGCAATTTAAAATATCATTGGATGACCTTAAAAGCAGGTTGGGGGCTTCCCTGGTGGTGCAGTGGTTAAGAATCTGCCTGCCAATGCAGGGGACACAGGTTTGAGCCCTGGTCTGGGAAGATCCCACATGTCATGCAGCAACTAAACCCCTGTGCTAAAACTACTAAGTCTGCACTCTAGAGCCTGTGAGCCCCACCTACTGAGTTTGCGTGCCACAACTACTGAGACCTGTGCACCTAGAGCCCATGATACACAACAAGAGAAGCCACCGCAATGAGAAGTCTGCGCACTGCAACAAAGAGTAGCCCCTGCTTGCCACAGCTAGAGAAAGCCCACTCACAGCAACAAAGATCCAATGCAGCCAAAAATAAATAAATAAATAATTTAAAAGAAAATACCTTGGAGATAACAGAAAAAAAAATCAGTTTTTTTTTACAATAGACTATTAACTAATTTAAAGAACAGCACATGAAAATAAAAATGAAAGAGACTCAGGGAATTTGAGAAAAATTACAGTATAAGACCTGTGAAGAAAAACTGGACATTTTTTTCAAATGTGACTTTAAAAGATTATCAACATACAATATGAAAAGCTCAGTGAAATCCAAGGAGGATAAACAAAGAAAGTCGCACCTAAGTACATCAGAATTTAACTGCTGAAAACTGATATAAAAGAAAGTATAAAATTTGAATGCAATCAGGGATATAAGACACTTCATATAAAGATCACCAAAACAGATTATGGCTGATTTCTTGATAGAAACAACAGAGAACAAAAGGCAATGGAATGGCATTCTTGAACTGTAAATATTAACCTAGAATTTCATACACAGTGAAAATTTTCTTCACAAATGAGAGTGAAATTTGATGAATTTGATGAAAGACATTTGAAGATAAAGAAAAACTGCAAGAATTTGTCTTTAGCAAACCTGATCCACAGGAGATAACAAAAGATTTCTTTCTGGCTGAAGGGAAATAACACTAGATGAAAACACTAATCAGTATGGGAAAAGGAATAACACAAGAAATATTTTCTGAGTATATGTGTGTGCATAAAATATAACAACAATAGTTCAAAGCACGCTAGTGGAAAGTAAATTAAATTATATATTTTATGGTTATTGTAATTAGAAAAATAGAATTTTGATGCTAGAATTTGGAAGCATGAATTGTAATGTGAGAGTGTGATTTGTTGGTATGAAGTAAGAAGTATTCATTGTGAAGGGAGATGTACTGTGAAGTATGATATGTGAATGGCACCATATTGAATCAAAGTAGACTTAGATATATTAAGAATAGATATTGTGAGCCCTAGGTAAATAAATTATTGTAAAGACACTAATAAACTAGTATGCTTTGATGGCAGAATACTAAGTTTGAAAACTCAACATAAGGCAATTTGGTAATATCTAGCAATTAATAAAAAAATTGTATGTTAGTTATTTGATCTACTAATTTAATGTATAATATATTCACACATGGTCAGTACAACTTGTGTTCAAATTTGTCATCATTACTTGAATGAATAAATGTTGGGAAATGATCTAGGACTAGAAGATACCAGCCATATAAATAATTTGAGAGAAAAGATTAGTAAATACATTCATACTTCTTCCTGGTTATGTTGATAGATATGGAAAAGAATAAATAACTTCTTAATTAGACCTAAGCCACTAGTGGAAATATTGCAGTATAGTTGACTTATGATATTAATTTCAGATATAAAACTGAATGAATCAATGTTTTTAAAGATTACACACCAAAGTTATTATAAAATATTGACTATATTCCCTGTGCTGTACATTACATTCCTGTGACTTATTTACTTTAAAAATGGTAGTTTGAGCTCTTAATCCCCTTCACCTATTTTTCCCTTTCTCCTTCCCCTCTCCCATGTGGTAACCACTAGTTTGTTCTCTATATCTGTGAGTCTGCTTCCATTTTGTTGAAAGATTGCACTGTTAAACAAGAGTTCCTTTTAAAATTTGTTTCCCAAAATCATTTTTGTGGATATTGCTGCAGAAACTATATATATTTTTAAAAAGGGAATATTTAATATACAATCCCTGTTACTTTGTGATATCTTCTTCTTTAAATTGGATGTTTCAGTAGGCAATCTATAGTTTCCCCTTCAGCAGAGTGAAATATCAAACATAGAATGCTAAAAAAAATTATTTGATTTAAAAATGTAATTCTGAGCATAACTATTGTGTTAATAAAATACTGATAAACAAAACTGAAGATGTTTCAAAGAAATGGAAAGACATCCCATGCTCTCGAATTGGAAGAATTAATATTGTTAAAATGGACTTAATACTCAAAGCAATCTACCGAATTAATGCGATCCCTATCAAATTCCCCATGATCTTTTTCACAGAACTGGAACAAATAATCCTAAAATTTATATGGAAACACAAAAGACCCAGGATTACCAAAGCAGTCTTGAGGAAAAAGAGTAAAGCTGGAGGCAAGACTCCCCCAAGACTTCAGACAATACTACAAAGCTACAGTAATCAAAACGGTGTGGCATTGGCAGAAAAACAGACATATAGATCAATAGAACGGAATAGAGAACTCAGAAATAAACCCACTCACGTACGGTCAATTAATCTTTGAAAAAGGAGGCAAGAATAAACAATGGAGAAAAGACAGTCTCTTCAGCAAGTGGTATTGGGAAAGCTGGACAGCCTCATGTAAATCAGTGAAGTTAGAACACTCCCTCACACCATACACAAAAATAAACTCATGATGGCTTGAAGACTTAAATATAAGACATTATGCCATAAAACTCCTAGAAGAGAACATAGGCAAAACATTCTCTGACATAAATTCTAGCAATATTTTCTTAGGTCAGTCTCCCAAGGCAAATTAGATAAAAGCAAAACTAAACAATTAGGACCTAATCAAACTTATAAGCTTTTGCACATCAAAGGAAGGAAACCATAAATTAAAGTCAGTCTACAGACTGGGAGGAAATATTTGCAAATGATGCAACTGACAAGGGCTTAATTTCCAAAATACACAAAGAGCTCATACAACTCAATATCAGAAAAACAAACAACCCAATCAAAAAATGGGCAGAAAATCTGAAGAGACATTGCTCCAAAGAAGACATTCAGATGGACAATGGGCACAGGTAAAGATGCTCGATATAGTTCATTATTAGAGAAATGTAAATCAAAACTACAATAAGGTATCACCTCACACTCTGACTGATGGTCAGAATGGCCATCATCCAAAAATCTACAAATAATAAATGCTAAGGAGTATGTGGAGAAAAGGCAACTCTCCTACACTGTTTTTGGAAATGTAAATTGGTGCAGACACCATGGAAACAGCATGGAGTTTCCTTTAAAAACTAAAAATAGCATTACCATATTATCCAGGAATCCCACTCCTGGGCATATATCTGGAAAAGAAAACTCTAGTTCAAAAAGATACATGCATCCCAATGTTCATAGTAGCACTATTTACAATAGCCAAGACATGGTAGCCACCTAAATGTTCATCAACAGATGAATGGAAAAAGAAGATGTGGTATATATATATACAATGGAATACTACTCAGCCATAAAAAAATAATGAAATATTGCCATTTGCAGCCACATGAATGGACCTAGAGATTATTATACTAAGTGAAGACAGAGAAAGACAAATATCATATGATATAACTTATATGTGAAATATAAAAAATAATACAAATGAATTTATTTACAAAACAGAAACAGACTCACAGACATACAAAACAAACTTATGTTCACAAAGGGGAAAAGCGGGAGGGATAAATAAGGAGTATGGGATTAACAGATACACATCACTATATATAAAATAGTTAAACAACAAGGATTTACTGTATAACACAGGGTACTATATTCAATATCTTGTAGTGACCTATAATAGAAAAGTTATATATCTATATATTGTATCATGATACTGATTTTAAATAAAAGATTAGATAATACTTAATATTTATACTTTTTGATTTTTGAAACAAAAGGAAATGTAGGTAAAGATTTTTAAAAATTATTCCAGAAAGACATTAGAAGCACAGTGAGTGGATTAAATTTAGAACCACCACAACTGAGGGTTGAAAACATTTTCTGTCCTTGATTATTTTGTCTTTAATGCTTCATTTCATCAGTTTTGAAAACCATAATAGGAGCACTTAGATCATCTGAGTTGTACACAAAGGCAGAAAGATATGTCATATGCCTTAAAACATGTTGACATGTTACTGAATTGGGCTTGACCCAACAATAAGGTATTTGAAAGAGATAAATATAAAAATATAGTCTTTGCATTAAAAAAATGTAAATTAAAAAAAAACTTTAGTGTATAACTGAATAGAGCATATGAAAAATAAATATTTTAAGATAGTCAATGGTATTTCAATATTTTTTTGCTTTCACAAAAAATATCAGAATATATCAAGTTATAATAACACAAGTATAGTTATTTAGAATTGCATAGTTCTTATATTCCTTTGAAAGCAGACCATGAAACAAGGACTTGGACGCCATTGTTTATTTGGCAGATCATTCATGAATTCAGTAGCAAAAAAAAAAATGAGGAAATTGAGAACAAGATAGAGGAAACACACCAATCAAATGAGCTTGTTACAATGATGGGCAACTAGAGAATCCTCAGAATTCTTGTATCAGAGAAAGGGGAGAATGCAGCATTGACCTATGCACCCCCATTCCATGTTGATTTACTCCTCTGAACTTCTGAGTTATGCTTGCACATAGCTGGTTGGCCTTGATCCTCTGAGAAAGCAAAACAGAGATACCCTACTATATTTATTTAATGTGGCATACTGAAAAGAGAATCGGATTTTTCACCACAGCTGTACTATATCAAATAGGCTGAGGGGATATGGCTGGTGCATCACAAGCGTCTACTACACTTATCTTTTCTACAATACTGTACTATTCAGTCAACATATGATTGTTATCCTCAGAAGCCTCAGTTTACTAATAGGAATTCAGTCAAAGTAGAACTCATTAAATAAAAGTAACCTGGATATGGAAGACCATGGAACCAATTCTGATTGAAGAAAATGCCAATGTTATGTCTAGATATAATTATACTTGGGGGAAATATAGAAGGCTTCAAATACTGTATTTGAAAGTTTTCATGTGGAAGATAGAATGCTTTGTTTCTGTATAGCTAAAAGCATAAAACTGAGGCAAATGTGTGGGACATTCAAAGGAGACGGATTAAGCTTGAAATAGGAATGACTACACTGTGAAATCTGTGTAATAATGAAATGAGAGCAGCCAGGCTTAATATATATCCAATCACAGGAGGTTTTCAAACAGAGACTAGTTGACCACATCCTTGTCAGAGATGTTTTAGAGCAGAATCAACCATCATATACAAGACCTCTTGCACATATCCTTTTCAAACACAATATTATGTAACCCTATAAATGTGAGAAAGAATTTATGCTCATTTATTAAATTTTTCATTCAAAATATATATGGAGAGTTGTACTAGGCATCAGGTGTCCAATGACAAAATAGAAACTTATTGAATGATAGTAAAAATGATATTCATACACAATAAGTATATGGGTTATAAGTTCTATGAAGGAAAATAACAGTAGAATGAAATTATAACAAGACAGGTGGCTTGGATTTATTTTGAAGGGTTGAGGAAGACCTTAAACGACAAGACAATATTTAAACTAAGACCTCAAGGAAGCCAAGAAGCAGTCAGCCACTGGAAGAGTTGTCAAATTCTAGGGGATAAAATGTTCTATAATTCAGGGTTCAGCACTCCAAGAGTCTCTATAGTCATGTATCTTTATGTCGGCATAGCTAGCACCTAATCATATGGCTTAACGAAAATTACCACAGGCATATAATTTCCATTCCAAAATAAAACTGTACTGAGAATTTACATTTAATAGCAATAGGAAAATAGGAAATTTTTCTGCATAAAATATAAGTAATGGGTTAAAGCAGTAAAAATGTCCTGTGGAAGAGTTTAGATATTCTCAAGGAAAACTATTTATTTATTTAAATTAAGCATTTTGAAATATCATTAAATCCACATTTATTAATTAGTAACTTTAGAATTAAATAAACAACAGAAAAGCAAAAAACTTAGTGAGAAGTTATTTGCATCACTAGAGCAATTTATTCATTTCTTCATTCATTTTAGTTTTCCATGTTATTTTTCAATAATAATACAACAGTAAAAATATTTAAACTCTAAGGGTCTTGTGTGCTGGTATGAGATTAACCTTTGGTCCTGGCAATTAGAATTTTGCCATTTAATGAGCAAAAAAGAGTTGTATTTTGCATTAAAAAATTAGTCTAAAAAAGCTAATTTTGGAAACAATATTTTCAAAAGATACATATGATCCACTAGAATACATTTTATTCTTAGGAAACAATCTTGCAGCATAACAAAACTGGTAATTTTCTGATAATGTATAAGTTAAGAAGGTACGAATTGTCTCAGGAAACATTCAAGCTCATTATCAACATATACTTTGCATGTGTCATATATTAATTTACCTACCATGGAATAAAAATCCCCTTTTAGTCTTTCATAAATGAAAATGAAGCATGAACATTCTATGGAAAACTACAGTTACTGCTGAGTACTTCTTATGAAACTATATCATGATTTTTAAGGGCTTATTAAGAATTGGTATAGCAGGATACATTTTTCTCATTCTCACGGAATTTGAGAAAGCTGAATGGCTCACTCATTAGGCTAAGTGACTGCATTTTCAATGACATAAAAACCACATAAATAAATATTAAAGATTCACAAACTTTTGGCTTCCTTTGGACAAAAATGTTTGTCCCATACTATGAATCACTTTTCTTTCAATTTTTTTCACCTCCTGGTAAATACTAATTAAGAACTCTGTATTATTTCCTGTAAGCATTTTATTTTGAAATAAATTACATTATAGAAAAAATACATATTGCTGAGTATTGTGAGACATTTCCAGATTTATTATTAACAAGTTAGATACAAAATTTATGAAACTGAAATTTTAAGAAGTAATTGTCTAAATAGCATAAATCAAGCCTGAAAAATATTTTTAGAAAATGTTGTCTGTGTTTTCTGAAACACTTTTGCAATATTCTATTCATTTTAATCCTTTGGAGCATTTTCTCCGTATCTCCTTTTTGAAAGAAAAGTCCATGCCAGCCACAGTTTTCCTCTAGTCTGATTTCTAAAGCTCTATACTCATTATACAGTTACTCCTGAAATGTTTCTATTACTGATATGCTATTCATACTCGACACTAAATACATTTAAAGCAAGTTTCAAATTCCTCTTCCCATCTTATAAAACCTTACCAACTCACAATTATAATTTTTAATATTTATTCACCTCTTCTTGTGTCTTTTGCTTTCATTACTAATGAATCTCATTTTAAACTTCCAGAGGGATTTTTGACTTGTACACTATCATTAATTTATTGCATGACCTCAGGCAAATCACTGAAATCTGAAATCTGTTTCTGTTTTCCCATGTGTAAAATGGGAAACCTTGGAGATTATATTTGAATACACTAAAACATATGTGCAAAACACTCTGCTCATGTTATGCTTACTTTTCTAACAGTAAATGGCAATACTTGTCTTGACAAAACATAACTATGTAATTTACCCCAATTATTTTTTTAAACCAAAACCAAAGAGAAAAATTTATTCCAATCTAACAGAAGATAATGCAAGCACCAGCCAGACTTGTGAACTCCACTAAAGTGGCACACTTTCACAGGTAGCACATAACAATGGATATTAAATCCTGTTTGAAGCTATATAAAAGGGGATAATTTTAAGTGTAGAACCTAAGATTGTATTTAGAAAAAATCAAGGTAAATAGATTTATATAATTTACATATGGTTTCTTTGTTAATGTTTGTAGGTTTACCATCTATAGGCTCCATTAAGTGTTTCCTTAGTGTTTTTAGTGTACATTTATTTAACTTACAGGTATACTAAGGTAAAGTTAGCTTTCCTTATGACTCTGGAAACAAATTATTACTCATTTTGACAAGTGGGTATTTGCAAAGCTGAATCATTAGGTTTTTAATTTAAGTCTCTTATGTTATTGGCAAAATACAAGATTCCATTTTGATCTAATTTTGTAAAGATTTATCTAAAATTAAACCAAATTATATCTCTTAGAAGACTCTCATTAACCTCATGTTCAAAAATTGCAAAGATCTGGGATTTCTATCTACACCCCCTTTCTATATATTTCCCAAGAAATTCAAGAAGAATAAATCAAATTTTCAGGTTTAGTTTCAGTGGTGAATTGGAAACATATAATACACAAGCACTGTTCTCTTGGGACTATTTGGGTTTTTTTTATGATTCACTGGACGATCAGGCTTAAAAGCCTTTTGACACAGGCATGGTAAAAACATGAAGTTGAAATTACCATTTGCTAAAAGCCACTCATGGTTTTCCACCTATAAAGGAAGTTGATAATTTCACTGATTTTTTTCCTGATATAATTTTTGTCTGGTTCTACAAGAGGTAGGTATATTTTTATGGACTTAAATAAACAGGTATCACGTGCTTTTTGAAAGTTCACTTTATGCCACTTAGCTTTTATGAAAGACCTACATTAGTACCCGTTTTCATTAACCAAAAAAAAAAAAAAAAATCCAAAGAGGATTTTCACTTTTACAAAAATGGCAAAAAGTGAAAGTTGCGTTAAATGTTTGTTTTGCAGTGAGCCATTATAGGGGCAGCACTCAACTCCAGCAGTGAGAGTGCAGGGCCAAGCTTTTCCTGGGAACTACATTAAGCACCTCAGCATTGAGCAGCCATAGTTTTGAACTGTGTTTCTGAGGATCTGTGCTTTAACTTATTTTGTGCATCCATTAACAAGATGTGTCCTAAGGTAATTGCTTCTTCACCTTACACCCTTTCAGCTTACAAAAGATTTGAGAGGAATGCCCTACTTTTGGATAGCAAGGGAAACCTGTAATATGGTGGCACTTATTCAGCCTTTTCCACATACAAATGCAATGTGGCAACTAGAACTCAATCATACCAGTGAATATAAAGACAGAATTGTCTACAAAGATAAATTTACCAATAGTTATTCAAAATTTCAGGTATTTTAAAAAAAATTCAGTGATAACTTACAGCAACAAAGAAGGAACTTGATGACTTGCAAAAGAGTAGGGTTAAACTTCCGAGTTATAACACACACGTAAACACGCACATTCCTCCCATGCACTGCATAGGAATATACTAAGATTTTGTTTTATTTGCACTAATTAAACTTTCAGTTAAATTTGTTATAATTTCTTTTGAATTTACTTGTTTCTAAAAAACTACCTTAAGGATCTGGTTTCCTTTAGCAAACCTCTATGACTTACCTCCATGTACTACATACTCATGTATTTCAATGTAGAACCTAATTCATGTCAATTTACATTGTTTATGTTTTCAAATTTTAACTTTATGTATCTGCACTTTTGCATTTAATGTCCATCTCAATGGCACATTCAAATTTTAATTTAAATAAAAATATAAGCTTCAATTTTGTTTCTGTTTAGACATCGATTAAGGACCTCACTGGCTGGTAGATGCAAACTATTACATATAGAATGGGTAAGCAGCAAGGTCCTATTGTATAGCAAAGGGAATTATATCCAGCCTCCTGGGATAAACCATAATAGAAAAAAAAAATTTTTAAAGAATGTATATATGTCTGAGTTACTTTACTGTACAACAGAGATTGGCACAGTGTTGTAAATCAACCCTGCTCAATTAAAAAAAAAGGATCATGGATTTTAAATATAACATTTATGCTAATTTTACTTTACTTTTGATATTTAAAAAATACAAAAAATGTCAGGAATGAAATAACAGTGAAAAATAATCCAAGTGCTAGAAACTGATTAGTGTATTTATTTCAGTTTTTAACAAGTATATAATTTTTTAAAAATGCAAGTAATGCTGATTGTCTTGTAAATATAACTTTAAAATTAAAGTCTCCTTTAATCATTCTATCTGAATTGTTAGAAATAAAACGATTCTCTGGTTTATATCTTTGAGTAATTTTATTCCTTTGTACAAATCTGTTTTACAAAGACAATATTGGGATTTTTTGGTGATTTTTCTTTTCTTTTTGAATTTTATTTTATTTTTTTATATGGCAGGTTCTTATTAGTTATCTATTTTATACATATTAGTGTATATATGTCAATCCCAATCGCCCAATTCATCCCACCACCACCATCCCCTCTGCCACTTTCCCCCCTTGGTGTCCATATGTTTGTTCTCTACACCTGTGTCTCAATTTCTGCCCTGCAAACCTGTTCATCTGTACCATTTTTCTAGGTTCCACATATATGCATTAATATATGATATTTGTTTTTCTTTTTTGACTTACTTCACTCTGTATGACAGTCTCTAGATCCATCCACATCTCTACAAATGACCCAATTTCATTCCTTTTTATGGTTGAGTAATATTCCACTGTATATATGTACAACATCTTCTTTATCCATTCATCTGTCGATGGGCATTTAGGTAGCTTCCATGACCTGGCTATTGTAAATAGTGCTGCAATGAACATTGGGGTGCATGTGTCTTTTTGAATTATGGGTTTCTCTGGGTATATGCCCAGTAGTGGGATTGCTGGGTCATATGGCAATTCTATTTTCAGTTTTTTAAGGAAACTCCATACTGTTCTCCATAGTGGCTGTACCAATTTACATTCCTACCAACAGTGCAAGAGGTTTCACTTTTCTCCACACCCTCTCCAGCATTTGTTGTTTGTAGGTTATCTGATGATGCCCATTCTAACTGGTGTGAGGTGATACCTCATTGTAGCTTTGATTTACATTTCTCTAATAATTAATGAAGTTGAGCAGCTTTTCATGTGCTTCATGGCCATCTGTATGCCTTCTTTGGAGAAATGTCTATTTAGGTCTTCTGCCTATTTTTGGATTGGGTTGTTTTTTTAATATTGAGCTATATGAGCTGTTTATATATTTTGGAGATTAATCCTTTGTTGATTCGTTTGCAAATATTTTCTCTCATTCTGAGGGTTGTCTTTTCATCTTGTTTGGAGTTTCCTTTGCTTTGCAAAAGCTTTTAATTTTCATTAGGTCCATTTGTTTATTTTTGTTTTTATTTCCATTACTCTAGGAAGTGGATCAAAAAAGATCTTGCTGTGATTTATGTCAAAGAGTTCTTCCTATGTTTTCCTCTAAGAGTTTTATAGTGTCCGGTCTTACATTTAGGTCTCTAATCCATTTTGAGTTTATTTTTGTGTATGGTGTTAGGGAGTGTTCTAATTTCATCCTTTACATGTAGCTGTCCAGTTTTCCCAGCATCATTTATTGAACAGACTGTTTTCCCTCCATTTTATGTCCTTGCCTCCTTTGTCATAAATTAGTTGACCATAGGTGCGTGGGTTTATCTCTGGGCTTTCTATCCTGTTCCATTGATCTATATTTGTTTTTGTGACAGTACCATATTGTCTTGATTACTGTAGCTTTGTAATATAGTCTGAAATCAGGAAGCCTGATTCCTTCAGCTCCGTTATTTTCCCTCAAGACTGCTTCGGCAACCTGTGGTCTTTTGTGTCTCCATACAAATTTTAAGATTTTTTTGCTCAAGTTCTGTAAAAAATGCCATTGGTAATTTTATAGGGATTGCATTGAATCTGTAGATTGCTTTGGGAAGTATAGTCATTTTCACAATATTGCTTCTTCCAATCCAAATCATGGTATACCTCTCCATCTGTTTGTGTTATCTTTGATTTCTTTCATCAGTGTCTTATAGTTTTCTGAGTACAAGTCTTTTACTTCCTTAGGTAGGTTTATTCCTGGGTATTTTGTTCTTTTTGTTCCAGTGGTGATTGGGATTGTTTCCTTTATTTATATTTCTGATCTTTCATCATTAGTGTATAGGAATGCAAGAGATTTCTGTGCATTAATTCTCTATCCTGCAAATTTACCAAATTCATTGATCAGGTCTAGTAGTTCTCTGGTGGCATCTTTAGTATTCTCTATGTGTGGTGTCATTTCATCTGCAAACAGTGACAGTTTTACTTCTTTTCCAAATTGTATTCCTTTTATTTCTTTTTCTTCTCTGATTTCCATGGCTAGGACTTCCAAAACTACATTGAATAATAGTGGCAAGAGTGGACATCCTTGTCTTGTTCCTGATCTTAGAGGAAATGCTTTCAGTTTTTCACCATTGAGAATGATGTTGTGGGTTTGTCATATATGGCCTTTACTATGTTGAGGTAGGTTGCCTCTATGCCCACTTTCTGGAGAGTTTTTATCATAAATCAGTGTTGAATTTGGTCAAAAGCTTTTTCTACATCTATTAGATGATCACATGGTTTTTATTCTTCAATTTGTTAATATGGTGTATCACATTGATTGATTTGCATATACTGAAGACTCCTTGCATCCCTGGGATAAATCACACTTGATCATGGTGTATGATCCTTTTAATATGTTGTTGGATTCTGTTTGCTAGTATTTTTGAGGATTTTTGCATCTATATTCCTCAGTGATATTGATCTGTAATTTTCTTTTTTTGTAGTATCTTTGTCTGGTTTGGGGCTGATTTTTCAAATGTATTTAATTGTTGTCATGAAGTAAAAACAATTAACAGTTTACTCAAAACCATGCTATTTTCCCCTTGAATTATTTGTGATAATGTATGTGTATCTAACTTATCCCTAGTTATTATTTCAATGTTTGATATTTTTGTTAATTCTTTAAAAAATAATTTTAAAATAAGAAAAGAGAATTGTTGTTTTACTTCTTTGTAAGTTATAAATCTTGCCTGCTGTATGTATCATTTTCTCATATTAAATGGAAGCTATGGTGCTAGTCATCTTCAGAAGAAAGGGCTCAGCAAAGTCCTACTTTCACATCACAATTAATATACATATTTATAAGGAAAACATAAGTATTTCTCCCTTTTTTAGGGAATATGGGGTTTTAAAATAAGTGTATAATATACTAATAGCTATATTGACTACTAGGAAAAGTACTGATGAAATTTGACACTTTTTCAACTGAGTATATACTTATACTATTTGGGACTTTTCTATTCCATGAGAAAAGGAGAGGCAGAGAGATACATAGTTTCCCTAAATTATAGATTTGCAAACAGTTATCAACAGGGTAAAAGTGAGGCTCTCAATAATTTAGTAAATTTTGAAAGAAAAATGAAAGGCTAAGGTCAATTTTTGTAGCTCCAAAAACATGGGCAAGGTTTAAGGAATCTGACAACAGGGATTTGGAGGTCTTCAAAAATGATCAGAGAAAGTTCAAAAATACCTTCAAACCATGAAAAGAATTCCATATATAAATTGGATTGAATTAGACAAAAGAGATAATAACTCTATTTATAAGAACTACTCATTTTATAGCAACATTCCTAAAACAAAGAATAATTAACCAACAAAAAAAAGTGAGAACTGAAAACCAACTGACCATGCTGTTAATATTACTTAATCAAAGTGTGTATTAATAACTTCAGATATAGCATAAAAATAAACAAAAACCCTGCTGTGGTAGAATTAAGGAAAGGTCCTTAATGTGAAGAGTCAAAATCCAGGTGATAATGAGGACTGAGAGGAGAGTGTGTAAGGCACAAGTAAAAGCAGCTCTAAGAGCTAGCAAATATCAAATGTAGATCAGAGGAAACACTGAACTGTAATATCAAGCAACACTTTTAATTTAAGTGTAGTTATTGAGGGTACTGTTAAAACAAAAAACAAAGACAAAAACAAAACCTCCAACCTCCAACAAGGACCTACTATAGGGCTTCCCTGGTGGCGCAGTGGTTGAGAGTCTGCCTGCCGATGCAGGGGACATGGGTTCATGCCCCGGTCCGGGAAGATCCCATATGCCACGGAGCAGCTGGGCCCATGAGCCATGGCCGCTGAGCCTGCCCGTCCGGAGCCTGTGCTCCACAGTGGGAGAGGCCACAACAGTGAGAGGCCTGCGTGCCACAGGGGGAAAAAAAAAAATGTAACCACCTAAATGGGAAAAGAATTTGAAAAAAAAATAGATATATGTATAACTGAATCACTTTGCTGTACACATGAAACTAACACAATATTGTTAGTCAGCTATACTCCAATATAAAATAAAATGTTAAAAAAGGACATTATGTTAAAAAAAAAAAGACCCACATCCCAGGTAGGTGACCCACAAATGGGAGGATAATCACAATTGCAGAGGTTCTCCCCAAGGAGCGAGGGGGTCCTAGTCCTTCACTGGGCTACCCAGCCCAGGGATGCTGTACCAGGAAGAAGAACCCCTAGAATGTTTGGCTTTGAAAACCAACAGCGTTTGATTTCGGGAGAACCAGGGGGCTGTAGGAAATGGAGATGCCTCTCTTAAAGGGCACACACAAAATCTCACACACTCCAAGACCCAGGGCAGACATTTATCCAAAGAGGAAATGCACATGGCCAACAGGCACATGCAAGGATGCTCAACACTGCTAATCATCAGGGAAATGCAAATCAAAACCACAGTGAAATATCACCTTACACCTGTCAGGATGGCAATCATCAAAAAGAACACAAATAAATGTTGGTGAGTATGTGGAGAAGAGGGAACCCTTGTACATGTTGGTGGGAATGTAAGTTGGTGCAGGCAGTGTGAAAAACCGTATGGAGGTTTCTCAAAAAACTAAAAGTAGAACTACCATATAACCCAGCAATTCTCACTCCTGGGTATATATATATATAAAAAAAAACACCCAAAGACACTGACTCAGAAAGATAAATGCACCCCAATGTTCATAGCAGCATTATTTACAATTGCCAAAATATGGAAGCAACCTAAGTATCCATCAGCAGATGAATGGATAAAGAAGAGGTGGTATATATACAATGGAATACTACTCAGCCATAAAAAGAATGGAATTTTGCCATTTGCAGCAACATGAATGGACTTGGAGAGCATTATGCTAAGTGAAATAAGTCAGACAGAGAAAGGCAAACACTGTATGATATCACTTATATGTGGAATGTAAAATATACAACAAACTGGTGAATATAACAAAAAAATTAAAAAGCAGACTCACAGTTATAGAGAACAAACTATTGGTTACCAGTGCAGGGGGGGGCAATCTAGAGGCGGGGGGCAATCTAGGGGTGGGGGAGTGGGAGGTACAAACTACTGAGTGTAAGATAGACTTAAGGATGTATTGCACAACACAGGATGTAGCCAATATTTTGTAATAACTGTAAATGGAAAGTAGCCTTTAAAAATTATATTAATAATAATAAACTGAAAAAAAGAAGAAAAAACCTGGTCAGTTCCTCATATATTACATTTTTCCTTATGAGGGTAAGTGGAATTAAAACATAAGACCATAATAAAACTACATTGCACGATGATTTAATTCACTATTGTTATTGTTACTACACTATTAAAGAGTACAGGGTATACTGCTATTCTGAAAAAAGATAGCTACCAAAAAGACCTGGGGAAGCACTACAACCTCGCCATTGCTCATGCCCCACCCTCTTCCTACTTACCCAGGGAAGGATGTGGTTAGGAAAGTGAAAGGAGTTATTAGCACCAATGTCCTTGGACATCAAATTAACTGAAAGGTGCTTTTTTGTTTTATAAATAAAAAATAGATAAGAATTTAAATCCTCATTTAGAGTAATAAAGATTAAAAATTCAGGTCCAGATGGAGTGGTCTTTTTGTAAACCAATCTCATATAGAGAACATATAGGAACTCTTGGTAATTTGGCCAAGAAAGGTCTCAAACTTTCATAAGACAACAAAGATCAAAGTTAGTTAAATTGGGGAAAATAAAGCCTGTGGGATATGAGTGTGAGTCATTGTGTGAGTCTGTGTATAAATGCGTCTGTGTGTCTTTATTTTTACTTTTATTCTCCAACATAGTCTCGATATAATTATGAAAAACTTTACTTAAAGATCATCTTTTCAGATTTTCATGTGCTTCGTGTCCAGGAAATGGTAGTGGATGCAGGAACCAGAAGAGGGAAAATTGGACCTTCTTCTGATCAAAGACAGACATGAGTGTGGGCAACAGGTAGCTTGCTGAAGATATCAAAATGCAGAGGTATTAAGATGGATTCTCCTTGCTTTTTTACACCCCTCTATCAACATATACCAGAAGAGAGTTATAGCAGATATAGGAGTCAAACTGCTCAAATTACAGACAAAATAGCAACATCTTTGCTAGTTAGTCAATAAATGGTACATATGTAGATGATAGTTTATCTTCAGTAAATATATTACTTTTATTAGGAGTAGCAAAAAATTGAATTTGTGTAGTAGTAAGTAATCTGGATCATTAATAAAACATGTATTTTTTGATAGAGTGGAATTTAGAATATGGCTATTACTTTAATCAAAGGACTTCAGGTAGTAAGCTACCAACAGGAGGATGGTTTATCTGTATCAAGGCCTCAAGCAATCAATGTCAATAAGATGCAAAGACCTCAACTTTAGTGTGTTGTTAAAGTTTAAGGCACTCAAAATTATTATTACTCAATAAATAAAAACAGATTTCTAGGGTAGCATTAAAGGATATGCAAACAGCTACAATTCAAAGAGGAGTGCACAGAGGAAATTTAGGAAACTGACATTTAAAAAATCTACTAGTGGTTCTCTGATCTACTGGAATTTAAGCACCCTAGATCTTTGGGGAAAATTCCACATGTATCAATAGTTTTTAAATCAAACTCTGTTTCTTTTGTGATGGCAAAGGAGCTCTAAAATAATGAAGTGAGTTGCTAGGTTATGAAGTGTATACTTTTAGAAAATAGCAAATCTTTCCAAATGTGTGCAAGATCCTGCCAATCTGACATGATTCCAGTCTTGATAATCTTGTCCTACCCGTCTTTTAAAACTCCTCACTGGAGACTTTCTTCAGAACTTTCTGAAATTTTGGCTTGCTTTCCATGGTGAAACATTTTTAGCTTTTAGATATGAATTCTTGAAATTGTCATATTTTATTTAGAACACTGTTTAGTGAATAAATATATCAACTTACGTAATACTTTTAGAGGCAAAAAGGCAAGTTGATCGAGTACTGAGAGCAGTTTCCTCATTATGTTCATAAATTGGTTCTGAAAATATTTCTGCAGAAATGTTTAGAAAACATTTTGAAAAATAGTAACATCAGTGGGAAAGGTAAATATCCTCCCACTTAACATTTATTATTTTTTCCTTTTTATCATTCTAATGTTTTTTTCCTCAGAGACTAGGGAATGAAAGTACCTCATGAATAAGCATTCTGGTTTTTGTTTATTATTCCCCCTCTTCCTTTTTAGTTAATAGTCATTAGACCTTTAAAGCAACTATACATTTGAAGTTAGTTCCATTTTTTAGCCTATATCTATATCAGACTCTAGGCTATTTATTTCTTTTTTACACATTAAAAAGTACTTTTATTTTTAAAATTTTTTATTTTATATTGGAGTATAGTTGATTAACAGTGTTGTGTTAGTTTCATGTGTACAGCAAAGTGATTCAGTTATACCTATACATGTATCTATTCTTTTTAAAATTCTTTTCCCATTTAGGTTATTACAGAATACCAAGCAGAGTTCCCTGTGCTATACAGTAGGTCCTTGTTGGTTATCTATTTTATTTTATTTATTTATTTTATTTATTTTTTTTTTTCTTTTTGCGGTATATGGGCCTCTCACTGTTGTGGCCTCTCCCGCTGCGGAGCACAGGCTCCGGATGCGCAGGCCCAGCGGCCATGGCTCACAGGCCCAGCCACTCCGCGGCATATGGGATCCTCCCAGACCGGGGCACGAACCCGTATCCCCTGCATCGGCAGGCGGACTCTTAACCACTGCGCCACCAGGGAGGCCCGGTTATCTATTTTAAACATAGCAGTGTGTACATGTCAATCGCAAACTCCCAGTAACTCCTTCCCTATGATAGTTCCCCATCCCTCCTCCACTCCAGTCATTTATAATCTCTTCCTTGTTTATCCTGTAATTTTGGTAAGTACACCAATTGAAGGACATCACATGGTTTTATAACATTTTTACATATCTCCTGTCCTAACAGATAGGATTATTCTAGGGGAATAAGTTACAATTTATACAACTTTGTATTTCAAGATATTACTTTAGGATGGCACATAGTAAGCATTCTTCTGAGGGCTTGAATTTACTGGAATTATATAACACAAGAGTGGGAAAAGAGGAAAGAAACAGTACTCGGTAAAAAGAAAAGCAGAGGTGATTTTCTTCACAGAAATCAAGAGTTAATTGATTTAAAACCACAATGTCTTTATAGTTTAAAATTCAGAAGTGGTAATGGAGAAAATATGAAAATTCCTCTACAAAATAACTGAAAAATATCTTCTTGATAACTGAAGAAAACAGGAAATCTAAAGGGAAAAAATGCTCTGCAAACCAACGCTCGGGATTTAAATAAAACAAACAAACCAACAAAACTGTAAAGTCACTCCGGTTTTTGTAAACAGAAGCAACAATAGCACAGTTTGAAAGGAGAGAAGGAAATTATGTAGAAATTGTACTGCAAGGAAAATATCAGTGAGTTGAAACTGGGAAGTTTATTTCAAAGAAGTGAATCGTATAGCAGGTATACTTTAGGTAATAGACTCAATTGTTACCTTGCTAAATAGGCTGAAAGAACTTCCATTATTTGCAAAAGTAAAAGCATTTTTCTAAACTTGGTATCAATTGTGTGCTTGACAAGCATGGCTGAATGATTGGAAGTTTTTTGACTGGGGAAAAGAATGAGAGAAGAGAGGGAGAGTAGCTTGTGCTTTATAAGTGTGATTTTTAGGTGGTAAAGATATATAAAATGTGAAGTATTATTAAAATATATTTATTCTGAAGGATTTTTGAATCCGTGTTGGCAAGAGAAGGGTCTGCAGTGGAGGTGGGGGAGTTTTTGGGTGAGTTCTGTTCAGAGCTCTGCTTGCTGCCTTCGATTGTATCTGGGATAGAAGATTGGCTCATCACAGTCAGAACACAAAATAGCTCATAAATATCAAGGGAATCTCTATAGCATTTATAGGACATACTGAAGTTCAGTAACTGAGTAAGATTTGAATGGGATCTTTATATTTCATGAAAATGTAAAAATATTCTTATTTACATGAAGAATAAATGCTTGAGAAGGGAATAAGGAATTAAAACCAGCACAATAAAAGGATATAATAAAAGTATGCTAAAGGATATATAAGCTAAAGAATATATAAAATATAAATATGTAAATATACAAACAAAGGACTCCAGGAAAATGACAACCTTAATGCATCTCGTTCATTTTTACTTCCGAGTCCTGAGATGCCTTTCCTGAGCCAATTAACATCTGGTTCCAATAGGCAAGTGAGAACTCAGACTGAAACCTGAAGAAGAAAGGTGGTGCAGTACTATTTTCCTCTGTTAGATGAGAGCCTGTGATCCCAAGGCTGACAGTCCTGTGTTAAGAATCAGAACAAAGTAGATCCTAGGTCAATTTTGGCCCACTGAGATTGTGGACTCCCCAGGAGAAGTGTGTAATAGTTGTGCATGAAGATTTCTAAACACCTTCAGTTGATGTGGAATCAAAGAGACTGTCTGAATCCTTTCCAAATCTGCAGCTAGAAGAATATGAAGAGACTGAAGAGCAGAAGACTTTGATGTGACAGGAAACTGCCATCCCACCAAATACAAGCATAGACTCCTCTTTTGAGATGTCCGCATCACCAGTGCTCTTAATCGCACAGAGGATGATGACATCTTGTGGGAAAACTTAAACAACCCATGAAGGTATTAACAGCAATTGACTTAGAAAATGAAGAATTTTTAGTAACACCTTAAATCATGCTTATAAAATTTTTGGTATATTAAGGAGTGATATAAAATATTTTTTTTTTTTTTTTTTTTTTTTGCTGTACGCGGGCCTCTCACTGCTGTGGCCTCTCCCGTTGCGGAGCACAGGCTCCGGACACACAGGCCCCGCGGCCATGGCTCGCGGGCCCAGCCGCTCCGCGGCATGTGGGATCCTCCGGGATCGGGGCACGAACCCGTGTCCCCTGCATCGGCAGGCGGACTCTCAACCACTGCGCCACCAGGGAGGCCCTAAAATATTTTTAATTAAATAGTTTTTAAAATGCCCTCTCAGCATTTACAAAATTAAAACAAATCTAGTGAATGGAAGGACTGTGTTATAATTTTATGAGAAAGGTTTTATTCCTTTCCAGAGGAAATAAATAATGTTGGGTCTTACAATTGATAATACAATGAAATGCTATATACCTTTAGATAATGAAATAGTATGGGGACGTATTGCATAAGTATTTCATAAGGATTCTTGAAGTAGAAGAGTAATGATATAAGGAAAATTTTAATAATATTTTGGAAGTAAAATACTTATTTATATTAGACGACACAAGAAATTGTACATATGGATGGAGAGGAAAGGAAAAGAGCTCCAAAAGTTTCATTTGCTAATAGGGGAAAAGAATACAGTTGGGGACTTTAAGTATTCAAATGTGTCATTATATTTGAGAGAACTAAAAAAAAAAAAAAAATCAGAGGTAGATCACAGCAGCTTGATTGACATGAAATATTTTCTATTGTTGTGTAATTTTAAAAAAGTTTTCTCATGTGTCCTGAGGAAAGGGAGACAATCATTAATTGACTGAATAAGTAAAATAGGTGACCCAAGGTAAGTTTAGAATTAAGATACTATAATGGCATTTTGTTCACACTAGCAAAAAAAAGAATAGAAATTATAAAATAACAAAGTTAAACACATAATAAACGGTAAGAAACATCAAAAGAATAAAGTCAATTATATTAGTTGTTATAGTAATTACAGTATGCATTCTTTAAAGATGGGAGGAGTCAGATTAGACTAAAAACATGCATTCCCACAAGTATGTGCAAGTCCCAATCCTCACTCTCCCATTCCCTTAGAAATACCAATGTCATTGACTTTATATTTGATCTTCCAGAAACCATTTATGCATATATAAGCATATGGACAGATATATTTAAAGAGGTGTACAAATGGGATAACATTCTAAATTTTTTCCTGAAACCTGTTTTTGTTACTAAAAAAAAATGTTGGTTTTATCCATAATATGTACAGATTTACCCAATTTTTAAAAAAATTACTACGATTGGTCCTTTATATGGATTATAGATCATTTATTTAATCAATATCCTATTTAAAAATGTTTGCTATGAAGATACATTTGAGATTTCCTACCGCAAGGAAGCATAACTGACTGAGGGTCCCAGCTGTTGCACCCTGAAATCCGTTGCTATAGTTCTACCAAGACCATGCTTCCCATGGACTGCACTCAGCTAGTGATTGAGTGTGGCAGGGATACTAAGGCAGGCCCATTCCTGGCCGACACAGGGATCCACTGATGTGTAACTTTGGCTTGAGTTCTTCCTAACAATTTTGCTGTACATTTCTCAGATTTGCACTAGTCTACAATGCTTCCCCATAATCTTCCTTTCTTCCTTCTCTTTCCCTCACTCTAGGTCATACTTGCATCTGACAGCTCTCTCAGCCTCAGCTGTCTACTCCCATTTTCTCTTATAAGCATTTCTACTAATAAATTTTTGAACATTTATTCTCATCTCAGCGTCTACTCATCAGAGGACCCAGATCAACACAACACATTTAATGTTTTCTCAGCTATTTGGTTATATATATATATATAATTAATATAATATATATTATATAATATAAATTATATTTATATAATTTCCTTTAAAATATGCTGTTTTTTTCATTCAAGTATCAAATTGTATCTTAAGATTTACCATGTTTTCATCAATTATGCTCAGATATTTTACACCCAGGTAGAGTTGGATTACATTTGATAGAAAGATTTGATTGCCTTATTCAGTACAGTTCATTAAAACTATGTTTGTTTTTAAGAGTTGTTTGTTTTCCATCTCCCAAAGCTATGCTTGTTAACATGATTTACTGATATAGAGAACAGGACTATTTGTTATTAATTATATTCTAAACAATAACACTTCATTGGCAGTTTATTTAGTGTTAGTACCAGCCTAATGGGAGAAAATACAAAATCAATACTAACTGTCCTATTTTCATTTCAATCTTCTCTCTCCTTAATTGCAAATCACAATACTTTGTGATATTTTGCCTTGAATCTCAAACATTTTAACATTTTTCTTATGTGAATTTATAAAATAATTGAAATGCTATTGGACTAGTAAAATATTATTTAAGCAGTGTAGTACAGAATTTCACTTTATGATTGTTAGAAGAACAAAATGAAAGTATCATATAAAAAAGGTCATTTGAGTAAATGAGCCTTATGCAATGATTTACAACTCATACTAAAAGGTCTGAAGGATGTCATTACAAGTCAGACTAGTGATTGTCACAGGTATTAACAGAAAACCTTGAACACTCTAAGTCTAAATTGCCAGATTTCAGTATCTGAAATTGCTATGGAAAGAATAGAATGAAAAATTGTTGCCAATTACACTTCATTTATTTGAACATTAGTCTTCATTTAACCCAAGGATCTCTCTGTTGACTATTAACTCTGACAAAGACAAGGTACCAACGTTCTTTAAGGCATTATAATTCATTTAAATATTTAGTGAACAAAATATTTTAAAGGACTATAAATCTATAGTCTATATCACTATATCTATAGTCACTATATCATGTAGCATTAAGTATTTAGCAAGTACATTTTTATTTTATTAGCCAAAGTTAGCAAAATTTCCCAATAGTCAGATGATTAACCTGAATGGAAAAATGTGTAAACTTAGATTTAGTTTGACTGAAAATTTGAATGAGCTGATGTCATGCTGCCCTGGCCCATATCTGGGAAAATCTAATCCAGTTTACAAACCACAACATGCCAAATAAATACTATAGTAGCAAGCTAAATAAACAGGCAAGGTAATCTGATAAAATCAACATGTAAATGTGTAGGAGAAGCAAATGCCGAATATTTTTTAAAATAGTCTCACCTTCCTGCTATTCAACAATTTACTCAACTAACTAATGATCTGTATCTATGAATGATTTGTATCTATGAAATCTAATGATTTGTATCTATCTATCTATGAATTTGTATCTATGATTTGTATCTATTTGTATCTATGAATGGTCCAGATTTCTTTGAGCTCATGTTCTAGACACATATATCTTCAAATTAACTGTTATATTTATAACACAAATGCCCTCATTGAATCAGTCTTTGTTCTTATTGAATACCTTGGTAGCAAGAATAAGTCTAGAGCTTCTATCACAACTCTAATAATTCAAAATTCTTATGACAGTTTAGTAAAATAGATGAAATTGGATGATATCAAAGTTTAAAATTACTATGCATCCAGGGACACAGTCAACAGAGTGAAAAGGCAATCTATGGATGGGAGAAAAAGTTTCCAAACTGTACATCTGATAAGGATAATATAAAGACTATATAAAGAATTCCTACAATTCAACAACAAAAACAAAACAACCTGACTAAAAACTGGGCAACAAACTTGAATAGATATTTTTTCAAAGGAGATATAAAAATAGCTAATAAGCAAATGAAAAGATGTTCAACATCACTAATCATTGACTGCAATGAAATACCACAATGAAATGCCACCCTTCCCCCATTAGGACAGTAACGATGCAAAAAACCAAAAATAAGCAGAAACAAACAACAACAAACTCCAGAAAATAACAAAGGTTGGTATGGATTTGGGGAAATTAGAACTCTTATGCACTGTTTTTAGGAGTGTAGAATGATGCTACCATTACGGAAAACAGTATGGTGGTTTTTCAAAATATTTTAAAAAGAATTACCATATGATCCAGAAATTCCACCTTCAGAAGAATTGAAAGCAGGGTTTTGAAGAGGTATTTGTATACCCATATTCATAGCAGTATTGTTTACAAATATCCAAAAGGTAGAAGCTACCTAAATATCCATCAGTGTATTAATGGACAAATAAAATGTGGTATATACATACACTGGAAAGTTATTCAGCCTCAAAAAGGAAGAATATTTTGACATAGGCTTTCTGATATGTTCTACAATATGGATGAACCTTGAGGACACTATGCTAAGTGAAAATAAGCCAATCACACACACACACACACACACACACACAAATACAGTAAGATTCCACTTGATATCTAAGGATAGGTACTCTTGATACCTAGATATAGGTACACAGAATAATCAAGTTCATAGGGACAGAAAGCAGGATGGTGATTGCCAGTGGCCTGGAGGAAAGGGGAATAGAGACTTGTTTAATAGACACAGAGTTTCAGTTTTGAAAGATGAAGCATTCTGGGGATTCGTTGCACAACAATGTGAGTTTACTTAACAGTGCTAAACTGTACACTTAACATTAGTTAAGATAGTAAATTTTATGTTATTTGTATTTTACCACAATAGAAAAATTTTAAATTTCATTGAATATTTTCTATATCAGCAATTTAAAAAGTGGCAAATAAGTTGGGGAAAATTCCTTTCTTTTTCTTTTTTTTAAATCGAAGTATAGTTAATTTACAATGTTGTGTTAGTTTCAAATGCACAGCAAAGTGATTCAGTTATACATATAGAGAGATTCTTTTTTAGATTCTTTTTCATTATAGGTTATTACAAGATATTGAGCATAGTTCCCTGTGCTATATAGTAGTACCTTTTTGTTTACCTACTGCATATATAGTAATGTGGATATATTAATCCCAAACTCCCAATTTATCTCTTTTCTTAACTGTATTATTTATATAAAAACATGTAATATACTTCTTAATACATGGAAAGGACTCAAAATAGTACTTGGCCTTATTTTAGGTAGATATAAAAAAGTAGACATAAAATGTGTATACATATACATATAGTTTCTTATAACTTATGATGAACAGGTGTTCACAGGAACACTAAAATGCTATTTTGAAAGGCTTTTGATTTTACAATAAAATATTTTTACTTAGGATGGCACCTTCTAAAAGAGATTTAAATCATAAGAGCTTCCTCAAGGCTCAGTTACTCCTACTTTCTGCCCCTCAATGTCTGAGGTTTCAATCCTCCAGTTCTTTACCTTATCTCAGGCAGTATCCCCCCTCATGAAATCATATCATCTAAGTTCCTTCAACTGTACAGAATACATGAATGATGCAGCTCAAGAGAGGGGCAAGTAAAACCGAAGTAAAGGACAAATGAAATTCACGACTGAATGGAAATAAAGCTAACTAGAAGATTTAGTAACAATGTCATTTAAAAGATTAGTAACCTGTGACCAATGTAGTGATGTGATTTGCCATAAACTACACAACTGATTGAAAGCTAATCACATAGAAGAGCCAGGAGTTTCAGTTTCTTTCTTTTACCATAATAAAGCTAATCTGCACGCATCCTGACTTAGGTAATTATCCTTCAACTTTATTACACATATGGAGCTGGAGATACAAGTTAATTTTAACTTTTACTTTTAAGTGATGAATATTTTGATCTTTCCAGTTTGACTTTAAGGCCATTTTGTCTCTTGTCAGTAAAAATATTTTAATCAGAATTTTCAGTTTATTTAGAAAACATTTTTTCAAGTCAAATTAAATCTCTTTAATTTATGGACACTTATAAACCACACAGTAAAAACATTTCCCTTTTCCTAGTTTCCTTTTATATTAATATAATGAGTTAATAAGGACAATTTTATTACAAATTTTGCAATGAAGATTTTTATCACTGTTTAGATACTTGTCCATTTTAAATTTCAGTAATTAGACTTACTGCCAGGAATCATGGTTGTTATTTCTACCAATATTCCCAATTCAAGTTTTGCAGTTTTTAAAGTTACCAACAAAATATGATCCTTTTCTGTGTAATTTTGACAATTATTTTTATGTTTTAAGTACCAGTATGTGAATTGGGTGAAAGTATGAGGGCTTGCATTTATTTCTTACCTAATCTGTGAAAAAATGTGTGCAATTCCTCTCAGATATTCTAGACTTGCTCTATTGACCAAAATACTTCCAAATACTCTGCCTTTAAGTAATAACAAAGAGAAAACCACCTGCTCACACAAACAGGGTCAAAATCTCTGGTTTTCATCACAACTCAAGAATTCTCTTTCAAAAGATATTTCACCAACATCTGAGTACCACCTGAGGCAGGACGTGCAGCGAAGATGTTGCCCTTTACTAGTTAAGAGGAGCCTGTGAGGGGTGTTTGAAGATGCTTTTGTAAAGATTCCATGCTGATCACATGACAAGGCTTTCTATGTCATTTTAGTGGAATTGCAAACACTTGGGGAGCAGGAAGCCTGCAGAAGCAATGACTGAGAAAGAGTGATTTAACAGGATATACTGTGTCCTGGTGGAGCTGCCTTCACCAGAAACTGAGAAGTAGTGTCTGTACCTTTGAATAAGCTGTGGAGGTGGAAAGTGATAAAGAGAAAGGGTGTTGGGTCAGCCCTTACTGTAAAAAATGACTTTCACTGGGAGAAACACTATCATCAGTATTGACAACAGAAAAACATTTATTAAACACACCTGTGTAAGTGTAATTCTAAGGTCAGTAGAATGATTTTAAACATCTGTTTCCTGGAGGGAAAAAGAAGTATTAGTTCACTCTCTTTGGAGAAATTTGAAAGGCACAGTACCTACTCCATCATGTCCCATTCATATCAAATTTCTAGGAAGGCAAGACTAAATTCAACTTAATATTTGATATTAATTATGATATCTAATATCTAATAATTTTACATAAAGATTATGATGCAATAAAGTTGTATTTTAAATGCTATATATAGCTTATTTATTGTTGAATTCTACAATAAGTCCCCGCTTCTATCATTTAAAATATAAGCATAATAATTGCTCTGGTCTGAATGTTTGTGTCCCCCCAAATTCATATGTTGAAATCCTAACTCCCAACATGATGGTATAGTTGGTGGGGCATTTGGAACATGCTTAGGTCACAAGGGTAGAGCCCTAATGAATGAGATCAGTGCCCTTAAAAAAGAGGTTCCAGAGGCTTCCCTGGTGGCGCAGTGGTTGAGAGTCCACCTGCCGATGCAGGGGACACAGGTTCGTGCCCCAGTCCGGGAAGATCCCACATGCCGTGGAGCGGCTTGGTCCGTGAACCATGTCCGCTGAGCCTGCACGTCCGGAGCCTGTGCTCCACAGCGGGAGAGGCCACAATAGTGAGAGGCCCACGTACCAAAAAAAAAGAGGTTCCACAGAAATCTAACCCCTTCCACCATGTGAGTATACATCGAGAAGGAGCCAGCTACGAACCAGGAGGAGGGCCCTCACCAAAACACAACAAAATTTAACTCAAAATTCTGAAAACTAGAACAAATACTTTGGAATATAAACACAAGCATGCAGAATGAAAGAGCTGGCAGGCCGAGAAGAAATCAAAATATCTTTTGTATTAGATGTCCCTATGATAGTATCTGAGCATTTTAACAGAGGCAAGAGAAATCACTGTTTCATTTCTCCATAGTGAACTGAGCTGAATTTCTAAACCACAAAACTGTACACATTTATAGGAAGATAATACACACAATATGGTTGATTGAAAAATGCATAGGATATTTGACACAATCTCAGAAGAGAAAGCAGAAAGCATTTGTACCAGTTTGCTAGGGCTGCCAAAACAAAGTATCAGAGACTGCTGGCTTAAACAACTGAATCTTTTTTCTCACAGTTCTGGAGGCTAGAAGTCTGAGATCAAGGTGTTACAGGGTTGGTTTCTTCTAAGCTTCTCTCCTTGGCCAGTAGATGTCTGTCTTCTCCCTGTGTCTTTACATGGTCTTCTATCTGTGTGCCTATGTCCTAATCTCTTCTTATAAGGACACCAGTCATGTTGGATTATGGCCCATGTGAGTATGCCTTCATTTTAACTTAATTTCCTTTTTAAGGACCCTATCTCCAAACACAGTCACATTCTGAGTATTGGGGATTAGGACTTCAACATGAGAAATTTGGGGGAGAGGAACATAATTCAGCCCATAGTAGCACTATTCACTTCTGCAATAAAAGCTTGAAATATTCAATGTGAAGTAAGAAATAAAAGATGACATGATTTAAATAATTATAAAGAATGTAATAGAACAAATAAATGATCACAGTTTAGGACAATCAGCATCCACAAAACTGAGATGATAACCTCTTTTTAGAATCCCTAAACATACCATGAAGTTCTCTGAAATTTAGGAGGAACTGTGTTACCGAGAGTGCTAATTATTCCATGATTCATTCTTCCATCTTGCAATAGAGCAATCTGGCTTTTCTTGCACAGTGTTATCCAGCTGGAGAATGCCCTTCCCAAGGTCTGCTGTAGCTATGTGTGACCACTGACTAAGTATGTGCCAAAGGGTGCAAGCAGATGTGAGATACACAACTTTCTGGTCACCTTTTTATAAATGATATTTTTAACCTTTCCTTTTTGAGAGCTCATTAGATGGCAGTAGATTAATTGAAATTAAGGTATGGAGAGAATAGAAGTTGATCTATCAATATAAAAGAGTTTTCAATGAATTTCTGCAATATAGGAGAAAGATAAAAGTATATTAACCAATAAATAGAGCATGTAATTTAAAAAGCTACTGCGTATAACATAGCTTGAGTTTAGTACTGTGAAAAAAACAGTAAATTTGCCACAGAACACTAGGAAGTGCTCCAGATTAAACATCTTTATAAAAGGAGTGACAAATATGACAGAGTAAAAGAGAAATAATTACCTTATAAAGAATTGTGAAATTCCTGGGCCTCCCTGGTGGCGCAAGTGGTTGAGAGTCCGCCTGCTGATGCAGGGGATACGGGTTCGTGCCCCGGTCTGGGAGGATCCCATATGCCGCGGAGCGGCTGGGCCCGTGAGCCATGGCTGCTGAGCCTGCGCGTCCGGAGCCTGTGCTCCGCAAGGGGAGAGGCCACAACGGTGAGAGGCCCGCATACCGCAAAAAAAAAAAAAAAAAAGAATTGTGAAATTCCTGAAAGTAAGCCTAGTAACAGGAGGCAAGAATTAAAGGTCCATCTCTAAATAAATTTACTCAGTGGTTTGTGGAAAATTAGGCAGTGGATACTGTTATATCAGAATAAGGATCTGCATATTCTGGTATTTTGAAAGCCCCTTACCTATTCAGCTTGCTTTAGTCAAAAGAAGACAGTAGCACAAAGTAAATGACACTGTGAGGAAGTATTCAAAAATACTAGCCTGAACACTTCAAAAATCAATGTCATGAAAAAGGGGAGGGGAGTGTTTTAGAGTAAAAATATTTAAATAGGGACAACAACAAATGCAGTGTGTGAATATTGGTTCTATACTGTTTCGAAATGAATAGCTAGGAAAGATATTCTAGGAGATAATGTAATTATATCATGGAATTGTTATCAATTTTCCTTGCTGTGATAATGCTATAGTGGTTATGCAGAAGAATGTCTTTATTTTTAAAGATGAATGTTGAGGAATCACGACATCTTGTTTTAGTTCATGTTACCTAGAAAACAGGGGCTGAGACAAATACAGATGAGCCAAAGCTTTATTGGAGTGTAATCCCAGGGAAGAAAACATGACAGGAAGTGGAAGTGAGGCACAGAGGACAGGCAAAAAGGGAGTGAATTAAATATCTGAGACATAGCTTTGCAACAAAACAAAAAAAAACAAAAGAACAAACCACAACTGGTTGATCTCCAGAGACTGTATGAAGTTACTGTTTCTTTGAACAGTACCTTTCAGCATGAGATGGCAAGATATTCATCTGTTACTTCTTCCCATCTTTTATTTCTTATTGGTCAAAGTCTATCCAACAGAAAGTTCTCTCCTGACCAATAAGGTTGTATCTCTTGGTCCCACCAGAGAACCCATGGTGAAGCAAAATTCTTAGTGAATGCAGTCCAGCCAGGGCCTGGTCATGGGTTTCTCCAGTCAGTAGATGACATACATGGGATTCTTTGGTCTGTGTTACAAGCAATGTCAAAAACATAGGTTGGTACTTTAATATCACTGAAATAGTGATGAAACTTGTAAACTCCACTCTGGCCAGGAAGCAAGACAAGCAGCCATGCTGGGCGTGCAGATAGTGGGAGAAGCCAAGCAGATCTGGAGTAGTACACAATTTGTGCATGGTATGGCTCACTGTTTGTGCCTCTGAGAGCCACATGAACCATTTTACCATATCCATATATCATATGAGATCAAGATCCTCTCACTCTTCTAAGAATAGAGATGTTGTCCAATTTTTCAAAGTGACGGGTAGCTGCAATCTCTGAATATGAGATTGGATAAGGGCTGTTAGCATACCAAGTTATTGCCCTCATGTGCAGCTAGTTCTGGGTCAAAATTGATATTTTTCATTTCCTATCTGCATCTCTCATTCTAGATTTTCATCACACTTGGCCAGCTCTTCAGATATTCTAGGTTACTTGCCTGGTAAGTTGTTCCAGAGTTTCTTTCCCAATGAAAGAATGGTATTCTAAACCATTAATCACCTCATCTCAGTTGATCCATAGTTTTTGTAATTTCCCATTTATATCTATCACTGGCTGTAATCCAAGTAAATCCATTGGATTCAAAAGCATACTCTTCCCTGATCGAATTTTCAGTGACAACCAACTTTTCAAGATAATCAAGGTGGATTTTCCTCAGCAATAACAGTACTCTTGTCATTGTCTAATAATTCAATAGGACAAAAAATTCATAAATGGTCAGTTAGTAATGAAACTTTCCAATTAGTGTAATTCTTGCTGTGTCTCTTGGCACACTTTCCAACCTGTGTATCAGGACTTCTAACCCAGCAGAGACTGCTTTTCAAGGAAGAGAAGCAACAAGTAAAGGGAGTGGTGATAAAAAGGAACAATCCTATTTCTACCTCTGGATTCTGAACTAATGTATTCCAGCTCTTGAGGACACATCACTGTGCATTTCCCATTTATTAAGTGCCTATATCACAGCCTGTAAGACTACACCCAAAATGTGCAAAGTGTTGCCTGAGATTATACCTTAGCTTTACAACCACCAGGCTATTTTGCACTTTTTTCAAGCCAACAGTTTCTGGGATTTGGAATAAAATGGTAAAATCAGTAAATTCCATGATTATAAGCCAATTGTTATTTTTTCTTGACCATGAACAAGCCCTTTTATCTGAAGCAATGCTCTGTAGGATACAATATGGATGTGTCTGTCACTCTATAAGCCCTCAAATGGTGGTGACACTTAAAGTTTCAAAGTCAGAGAAGGAAAGCCCAAATCTGGAGTATATGTTCATTTCAATAAGGATGCATTGCTGCCCCCTCCAGACTGGAAGGAATTCAAAGTAACTGTCATGCCCCAATTTGGGTAGCTGGTTTTGCTGAGAAATCATCAGGGATGCAAGATGAGCTTCTGATCCTAGACATTTTGATATTCAGTGGTGGAAGCAACTTATCCCCATCTTGCTTAGAGAAGGCTCCCTCTGTGTCCATGAATGCATTGGATAGTCAAGGGAGGAGGATGTTTGACCTCCATAGGATGCGCCATGCTGTTTGTAAGATCCTACTTGAGTAAATGCTGTCTGGTAGTCAGTAAACTGAGACAAATATCTGTATAGGTATTCCCCATTCCCAAGTCCATTCACATATATATGTCTCATAGAGCATTTCCCGACCACTTGGAGTTGTTTTCCCAGGTTTTTGACCAGTGTCCCAATCATTTATTACAGCCGAGGAGTCAGTTCTTATTTCTATCCCAGGCCACCTCTCTCTCTCATTAAATGGTCAATCAAGTGTACCTCTCTGAGTCTGCACCCTGAATCATTTTCTCTTGCTGCCGCCCTTCAAGACAATCCATGAGAGGAGCTGTAATACAGCAGCAGTCTATTTCTGGCTAGGGCTGACATATCACATTTGTTCATCTGTAAGCCATACCTAAGTCCTTTCATCCTCTGCAGCTGATCATAAAGAATGTACTAGGAGACCAACACGTGTTCAGGGAGCAAGATAAGTAAGTGACAAGGGAAAGCAGACCACTGATTCACTTAATTTTTTTATGCCATCTGGAAAGGTTTGAGCCTGAGCGCTCCTCATCTACCATTTCTATTTTTCAGTGGATTGTTGCTGCTTCTGCTCTTGCAAAACGTGTGACTCAGCTGATCTGATATCAGTCAGCTCATCATTGGCTGCTCTTGCCCACAGTCCCTTGATGTCTCAAGTTTAGTTGCTCAGACTCTGTTAGGGCCAAGAAGTACACCAAGAGCAGAAACTGATCCAAGACTAGAGGAAGATGAGTCTCCGTTAAACTTGCCATAGAAGCCCTCTGGTTTTCACCATCTGCCTTTAAGTTGACAATCCATCCGCCACCATTCATCTGTCAGTCTTGTCCAGATTTTCACTGTCTTCAGAAACAGTCAAGCCACAGTAATATCTTTGAAGTTATAATTGTGTCAGAACAGTCAGTCATGTGTAGCAGGCACTTGATCTCCCACTACATGTTTTTGACATCTACACCACCATGATGTCACCACATACAAGGGATTATCACCATTCCTTCACCAATAGCAATGTGGTTTCTATTGCTTTCAGACTGGAAAGCAATCCAACTCCAAAATCCAGCCCCCAGGGGTCTACTTTAAAGGGCTATTGCTGGTGCCAATTGTACCAATTCTTAACTCCCTGGAAAATAAAGCCCGGGAAAAAAGTGTATGTGCTAACACTTCATGGAGGCAGGGGGTGCAATTTCAGAGAAGCAGGGTTAAAAGAAACGGGAAGGTGAGGCAAGGCAAGAGGGACAGTTGTTAGGAGGGGCTGCATTATTGAACAGACCACAGTCTTAAAAATGGTCGTTTGGCTTCACTGGTCTCCTCCAGAGAGCCTGTGCAAATCTACTGCATCTTGAAATAGTCTGGGAACAGAGAAAGAGGGGGAGAAAACAACAACAACCACAAAAAAAGCAAACAAATTTGCTTTTTCCTCCCAGCCCCGTGTCTCATTATCAAAGTCAATCCCACCAGTCTGAACTCCACCTGACTTCCAGGTTGTATCACCTGACCAACAGGCAGCATCTGGTGAAGCCAGAGTCTTTGCAGTCCAATCTGGCCATGGAGCAAGCATAGGAGCTTTTCCACACAGGTACTGTGCACGGGGCTCTTAGGTCTATGGTAGCGCCAGTGTCCACAATTGTACAACCAGAAATGGCACTGTCCTTTGCTACAGCTGTTCTGATTGGGAAACACAGCAAAAAGCTGAGGCCTGAGAAAGACAGGATGAGAAGTTCTGGGATGTTCCATAACCTGGGTCTGGTAGAGATCTGCAACTTACTTTCTAATGATTCAGAAAAAATAACAATATAGGGATTAAAGCAAATATGGCAAAATAGTAACAACTGTTGAATTTAGAAGATACACATATGCAAACACACTAACATTCAGATTTTCTATATTGGAAAATTTTCATAAATGAAAGTTGAAAAAATAATAAAGCATTATTTCTGAGAAAGAAAAGTGATGAAAGTAAAATTTGAAGAAATTTCACAAAAGAAAAAACTAAAAAAAAGGGTTCTTGATAATATAGGAGCTATACAGGGTCAGTCTATAACATTTCTTTTTTTTAACATTTAAATGTTGCCTTTTTATATGTTTTATTTATAATTCAATAGATGCTGCAATCTATTTTAAACACATTTCCTGTAAT